>NC_046237.1:10714086-10952536 GCF_009819885.2 Catharus ustulatus | reverse complement strand
TTGCTTTCCTGGATTGCTATTGCCTTAGTTTTAATTTATGTAAACTTGGAAAAATCTGAGATGCACTGAACTTGCTCAGAGTGGCTTTGGAGAGCTATCATATATCAAGGAATTCTCAATCTTTTTTTCCAATATTGCTTTAATTTCTACTTTATCTTTGATAGGAGAGGAATCAGCTTTTACAAAGAGTCAAAAGCTGATTTTATTCTGTGATATACATGTTACTCTTCTACTAAAGCTCCAAAGAGTCTGTTGAAACAGTTGCAGGTTATCTTCAACGCTATTACTTTTCCATGTTTAGGCCTTCTGAAACAGAATGACCTAACTCGCCCTTTAGTTTGATCATGCTCTTGTGAATTTGTTTAGAGATATGAAAATATCTATATTGTGTGTACATGTGTGTTTCCTTCTTTGCAGTGAGCTCCAAGGTGAGACAATCACTGAGGTGTGACAAAGCCCCTGTTCAAAAGTAAACTGACAAATGCACTACAGAATGTTGTGGGTTATCCTGGGTAATGTTAATTTACAAGTAACTGTGGGAGTTAAACAAACTTTTTTTTTTCTTTTTAACTGTGCTGTCTGAAGTATTCTTTCCTGCTCTATCATGTTTCCACTACGAACTTGGTTTGAGGAGCTAAAGTGCCACTCTAGTTTTTGAAGATACTTCCAATATTGAGTACTGGTCTTGAGGTCTGGCTGCTTTGCAGAGCCTTTATCTGACTGTTGGCAGATTTCTGTGCATGTCTGTGCTTGCAGGGTCTCTTACCTGAGCAGTGTGTGCAGTCTCTCCCTGAGATCTGACCTGTACTGTTTTTCTTTAGACCTGCATCTCAGTACTTCAGTGGCCAACCACACTGAATTCTGCCAGAACAAATCAGTCTCGGTTATCTATTTTTTTATTTAGGGTGTGTGTGTCCAGTAGATGGCACATTTCAGCCATTGGCTTGGATATTGAATGAATGAATAAAAATACACATAACTCAAAAAGGCTGCAAGTGTTGAGAAAAAGTAACTTTGGCATTCTGTCTGAAATCTCTATGGACAAAGAGGCTTATTACTTACTTTTGTTACTTGGATTTCAAAGCAGCCACTCCTTCACTAAAGTTGGAGGTGGGGAAAAAAGTTCTGTCTGCACTTGTTTGAAACGATAAGATAGTTTATTGCTTGATTTGTGGATCTGGAACACTGGCAGCAAGCCAAGTTGCAGGGAGGGAGCCAAGATTACATGTTCAACACCAATATCGTGTTGAATTTTAAGTGCTAAGTCCTGCAGTTCTTGAGTGCAAAATTACCTTGTTTGTTCTGTGTGCTTTTCAACTTTATTATACCTTGCAGATGTTAAGGTACTCTAAAAGGAACAAGAAACACTTTACAATTAAACTCCTTTTTGCCATGAGGTTTTCACCTGATTATCGCTGAGCTGTTTTCTGTTTATTTGGCATTTTAAATCGGGGTGACTAAGTGACTAAGCGTCGGCTTGGTGCTTTCAAGCTGGGGCCATTTGCCCTCTCCAACCTTAGGAGCAGCCTTTTGATCCGGGCTGGGCAGCAGGTCCGGGGCTGGGCTGATCCTTCCTCCTTAGCGGCTGGCGCTGCTGCGGGCGCTTCCCTGGGCGTGGGGAAGGCTGCGGGCTGTGCCACCCGTGACTGTCCCGTGGGCGAGCGGCCGGGAGGAGCGGAGGAGAGCGCTATAAAGAGCCGGGGCAGCGGCGGGGCGCTCCGGCCATGGCCAACGCGTCGCAGTGTCTGGAGGAGGGCTCGGGGCGCTGGCCGCCGCCGGCCGGGCCGTACAGCGAGGCGCAGCGCCTGGCGCTGGAGGAGCTGGTGGCGGGCGGCCCCGAGGCGCTGCGCGCTTTCCTGCGGCGGGAGCAGCTGCCGCCCTTCCTGTCGGAGCCCGAGGTGCAGGACATCGCTCGGGCCGCGCTGCCGCCCGCCGCGGGCCCGGAGCCGGCGGCCGAGCCCTCGGCCGGAGCCTCGCTGGACGCCTCGTCGCTCACCTACTTCCCCGAGCGCTCGGACCTGGAGCCGCCGGCGCTGGAGCTGGGCTGGCCGGGCTTCGCCAGCGGCGCCTTCCGCGGGCTGACGCGGGTGGAGGCGCATTTCCAGCCCGGCTGCGGGGACAGCATGTACGGCTGCAAGGAGGCGGTGCGGCGGCAGATCCGCTCCGCCCGGCAGGTGAGTGCCCGCCGAGCGCCCTGCCCTGCGCAGCTGTCCGGGCTACCTCGTCCTGCCCCGCTTCGCTTACTGTATATAACCTTCTGTTTTTAATTAGTCTGCTGTTTCGTATCTCTTTGTATCTTTTACACTCTCTTTTGTAGTTCTTTTGTAAATAAGTTCATTATTTGCCAGCTTCCTGCCCCGGTACTGCTGAAAACCGAGCCGGGCTCTCTGTGCCGCTACGTTCCCTCGGGGAGTCGGCACCCGAGAGCGACGCACCCCGAGCGTGCCCATTCCCGGTCTCTGAAAGAAACACCCATTGCTTCCCATTCCTGCGGATGATCCACGGCAAACCCTGGGGTTCCTACCTGTGGGAGTAGGATCTGTCTCTCAAGGGATCTTTTACTCAGATCTTGACTTGAAATACGAGAATCTCAATAATAAGGTGAAGACAAACCTGGCTTTTATCTTGAACAGAGAGGTGAGATGTAAAGAGCAGTCAGACACTTTGGTTTTGGGTTTTCTTACTGTTCCTTTTCATATTTGGAAAGTTGAAAGACTGGAAAACTGTAGCATTGGAAGTAAGCTCACCTTTTTCTTCTGGCAATGCTTATGAGGAAAAGATATCTGTTCTCAGGAAGGAAAAACCCTCTTGCTTAAGAAGAGATCAAATGTGCCTAACATAGGGCAAAACCGGGTCTAGTTCTGTCTCAGGCTGAGGAAGAATACTCTGTATCACAGAAGACTGTACCATGTTCCATATTCACTTTAAAAAAGGCAGAGGGAGTATTGAAAGTCAAATTTCTCATGTACTATCCCCTTGGGATGCTGTGGTAACAGCCTAATGGATTCTGCTCAAATCATTTCAGATGATTGCCCTAGTTATGGATTCCTTCACAGATACTGATATCTTCACAGACCTCTTGGAAGCCTGTAACCAACGGCAAGTTAAAGTGTAATCCTTCTAGATCACTCTTCATTTTCTCACTTTCTAAAAATGTGCAAGGATCTGGGAGTAGACCTTGAGCAGGAAAAGGTGAGCCTTGTCATATTTATAGGGGTAGGGATCTGATCCTCTTGGGGTAATCTTTGAGTTGTCAAAAGAAGGAATTATTACACTTGCTGCTACAACTTATAATGGGTATTATGTAGCTCCAGCTCTATCTTGGAAGGTTTAACTATTCTTACCTAAGACAGCAATTAATAGAAAATCTGAAACCTTTCTAATTGGATGTTACAGCTGCTTTCTGAGCACAAATATTAATTGAATGTTCAAGGAAATGTAGGAGGAATGTCCAGTTCCTAAAGCATGACTGGAGCTGCTTGGGCTCGCCAAGACTTTGAAGGCTGAGGGAGAAGCAGGTTCTCAGGATTCTGTGGAATTTGGATCCTGATGATTAGGTGACAGGAATTTTCAATTCTGCCAGTCAGTTTATGGGTTTGCCCTGTAATGTCACCTCTTTGCCTACAAAAACAAGACAAAATCCTCACTTGGTTCCTGGTGGGTGCTCTTCTGCCAGTGTGCAGTTCATGGGATGGTTATTGCTGTGTTACTCCTTTAAATGCAGTCACTGAACTCTGCAGTGCACCTGACTCTTGCTGTGTTTTTGACAGTTGATGAGGGTTCGGATTATCATGGGGCACATACTGCACCAGGTCAGGCACCAAAATCATTGGAAAAGTCCGTGAAAAGTTCATGTTAATTGATGGCATTAGAGTGACAACAGGCTCCTACAGGCAAGTGCCAATTTCTTTCTCTTGCTTTACATGATTTCTCTCTAGCAATACTGCAGAATTGCTTTCCTTATCAGATTTTATGACTGACATTTTCCTTAAAAGAGCCCACTGCTCATCAGTTGGGTTGTAAGAACAACATAACTAAACGTGATGAAGGAGAATTTTCCGTGAATACTTTCATTAGTGATTATATTGAATTAACTCATAATTTTCTCACTCTTCCTTTGCTAGTTTTACATGGACAGATGGGAAGCTGAACAGCAGTAACATTTTGATCCTGTCGGCCCCGCAGTCGCGCACTTTGACCTGGAATTTCGGATTCTTCATTCACGGTCAAAGCCTATCAACCTCAAAGAGTTTTCCAGCTGCAAGAAGAACAGGGTGTGGGACCAGCTGTTCAGGATAACAGTGGCTTCCAGAGACGTGACCAGGGAACACTTCCTGAGAATGGAATTTTTGTATCTGAGAGCATTTGTAGGAGATCTGAAGAGGAAGAGGAGCTGGCTGCATGCCTCCAGGGAGGCCCTGTACTCCCCAAATAACACGCTGCACACCTCTCCCCCGCTGACTAAGAGGAATGGCTCCCTGGTTATGAGGCCACACTGGATCATAGAGAGATGAACTGCATGTCCATGCAGAGCAAGAAGCAGAACCTCAGGAACCACGTCCATCCATCCCTGTCCAGCACTGTCTAGCAGTGTGTTTGTGAGGGCAGCTGGGAAAGAAACCTCAGACTGAGAGAAAGTGAAACTGGCATTGTGGCTTTGTTTGAAGAGTACTATAAAGCCATTAATGACTTCTACTATTCTGTTACACTTTCATTTCTCAACCTCTTCATGCATGTTTTAAGCTGTCGTGTTGGCTCGGTAGCTCAACTTTTTTTTTTTAAGAAATCTAGGTATTGAAATTTATATTGCTTGAAAGTCTGTTCCAAGGTGAAAGCAGGCTCTGAAATGAGTCTTGCTCTTGTGTTGTACAAAGTCTCCATTAACTAGTTCATGACACAGAATAGGAATAACCCTAATCTAGAAACCAGTGGGTCAGTACCACACTACTACTCCTCTAATGTTACATTTTCTTCTTACAAAGCTATGCTGGCAGGCAGAACGAGCTAATGTGTCAGCAAACAAGGCTTTAGCAGTGACTGAATTTCAAATGGCCTTTATATTAGCTGTTTGAATTGCTGGACATCATGCAATAAACATATGCAAGTGGTAATTTTCTAAAGGACCCACTATGTTTGTAGGAGAGCCAAATGAGACCAATTCCTTGACATTACCAGACAGACTTTTTGTTTTCTTTGTGGCTGCTGCTGCTGTCTGTCATGTGGGAAAAGCTGAGTAGACCTGAAATCTGTGAAGCTGATGCCTCTTCACAAAAGTCCTAATTCCCCCAAAAATGCAATGATACAGAAGTCAGCAAAAGAACTATTTTTAAGGTCTCTTGGAAGCTCAATTTTTTATTATTATTTTTTATCCATTCATTTCTGGAGGGGTAAAAAAGCCCCCTCAAATGAATAAGCTCTCCTCCCAAACAGCTGCACACTGAGGTACTGAAATTCCAGCAGCCTGCCAGTGCAGATACTCATTAGTCAAAACAAAGGTTTACCATTTCTCAATTGTTCTTGTGGCTCTTCTACTGCAAAATACTTGGGTATGTGCTTGTGTGAGTGTTTTGTGGGTTCTGGGCTTCAAAGGGGAAGGTTAAAACTTGGCAGGGGGATTTCACATGGGTTTCAGCTAAGCAGCAGTAAGGTAACATTAAACTGGATAGATGGATCTTGCAAAAATGGACATTGCAAAAATGTACTATTGATTAGTGTGCAACTAATCTGGGCCCTCTTTCTTCTGCACTTACAATCATGGAAATATAATCATTCTGGCTCTCCTAATCTGTAAATATTCAATAGTTTTGTACTATTAACTTCCATCCAGATGTAAAGTAGTTTGAAATATGTATTTTTATTCTTAGCTATATTTTCCATAAAGGCAAACCCCATACAGTGTTGAACTCTATGCAAAATACTGTTTGTGCAATCTTATTTTCATAATAATTCTCTGTATATATTTTCTCAAGTATAACTTTCCTATTTGTTATTCATCTCCTTACTTTAATAGGCAGCTCTTCCATGTGAGATTTTTTTCTCAACAATTACCAATATATTGATGATACAAAATACTGTGAGTTGTGTTTATTTTTGATAGTGTGGACTTAAAATCCGAATTACATTGAAAAATATACTTAGAACTTTATGAACATCATAATTATAACTTAATAACCTCTTTTACATGTGTTTACTCAGCTTAACAAGTGACTAGGGAGGTAGAGTGTTGTTGAGTTGCAGTTTGTGCTAATCACTATAACTGCACTGCTATGGAAGTTATAAGAACATAAGATGTGAGTAGATTTTTATTTTCTCATAAGCATGAATATATGACAGTATTACTAAACTTACTAGAAGCAGTTTGGGCTTTCTATTTTTTAATTTCCTTTAGCTTCTACTTAATTAACTCAAAGCCTACATTAAGTTTGATCCAATAGTAACTTCCATGGGCTTTCATGGGTATGTTTGTGGTTTAAACAGCCTGTAAGTAGCCTGTGGTGGGAAACAGCTGCATCTATTCATTACTAGTGCGATAATTTTCTTTCTTGTCCTTCAGCTGCCCAGTGTAAAGTGCAAGAGCTGTGGTGGGTGGTGTGGGGGCATCTTTCCCTGGAGAAGGAATCAGCTCTAATTAATTAATGAGCAGAGACTTTTAGCAGTGATCTTTTGACCCCCGTTAAATCCTGTGTGTTCCCCCAGGTGACCACAGAATGGGGAGTTGAAAAAGACCTTAAAGCTGATCTCATCCCACCCCTGCCATGGCAGGGACACCTTCCACTGTCCCAGGCTGCTCCAAGCCCTGTCCAGCCTGGCCTTGGATACTGCCAGGGCTGGAGCAGCCACAGTTCCTCTGATCAGGGCCTCCCCTCATCCAGTTTGTACCTTGTTCCTTATATCCAGTGTTCCTTGGACAACCACTGTAGTGCTGCCTACCCACACACCCGCACAGGCGTCTGCCAGATAGTTCATGTTACCAATGCTGACAGTGGTAGTTCACGTTATCCAATGCTGACAGTAACTGCGTTGTGTGTCGGATTCAGTATTTGGCAATATTCAGCCCAGGGGCTGTGAGGGAAGAGAGGCAGATTTGTTACCGAGTGCTGGCAGTAACTCTGCTCTGTGTTGATTGCAGTATTTGACAATATTTGGCCCTATAAGCTGTGAGGGCAGAAAGGCAGACGTGTTACTGAGTGCTGACGGTAACTCTGCTGTGTGTTGGTTGCAGAATTTGGCAATATTCGGCAATATTTGTCCCGTTAAGGGGCTCTGAGGGCAGATCTGTTATTGAGTGCTGACAGTAACTGTGCTGTGTGTCGGCTGCAGTATTTGGCAATATTTGGCCCTATAGAGCTGTAAGGGCAGAAAGGCAGACGTGTTACTGAGTGCTGACAGTAACTGCTGTGTGTTGGTGGCAGTGTTTGGCAATATTTGGCCCTATAGAGCTGTGAGGGCAGATCTGTTACTGAGCACTGATGGTAACTCTGCTGTGTGTTGCTTGCAGTATTTGGCAGTATTTGCCAATATTTGGCCCTGTTATGGGGCACTGAGGGCAGATCTGTTACTGAGTGCTGGCAGTAACTGTGCTGTGTGTTGGTTGCAGTATTTGGCAGTATTTGGCAATATTCGGCCCTGTCACGGGGCTCTGAGGCCAGATCTGCTCCCCGCAAAGCTCGGTCACTGCCGCGCGCGGACGGGCCGCCAGGGGGCGCGGTCTCCATGGCAACGCGGCCGCGTCACGTGGGCGCCGCTTCCGGCCGCCCTCTCACCCCAAGATGGCGGCGCCCGTGGGGCCGGTGAAGTTTTGGAAGCCGGGTGAGGGGTGTGGGGGGTGCGGGATGTGCGGGTGTGGGCATGGAGCCCCGCCGCGGTGAGGGCTGCGGGGAATGCAGCCCTGCTGGCCGTGGTGAGGGGTGTGGGGACAGAGCTCCGACCTGCCTCGCCGTGGTGAGGGGTGCGGCGAAAGCCAGCGGCGCTGCCCCCTCGGCTCTTTGGGGTCGCTGGAGCATTTACAGTGGAGGGCAGCAAGGCTCTGAAGGGATTCGAGAACATGGCTTATGAGGAGCGCCGGGAGGAGCTGGGTGTGCTGAGTGTCAGAAGAAGAGGCTTAGGGGTGACCTCGTCGCTCCCTACAGCTCCTGCCGGGAGGCTGTGCTGAGGTGGGAGCCGGTCTCTTCTGCGGTGTCTGCTGTCAGAGAGCCGGGGGGAAATGGCCTTAACCTGAGACACGGGAGGTTCCGATTAGCTGTTATAATTTCTTATTTCATTGTTGGAGTGGTCAGGCATTGGAATAATTTGCCCAGGGAGGTGGTGGATCACACCATCCCTGAGGGCTTTCAAGAGGCGTCTGAATCTGGTGCTGAGTGCTGTGGTTTAGGGATTATACAGTGGTGGTGCAGGGTTGAAGGTTGGGCTGGATGATCTTGAAGGTCTTTCCTAACCGTGATGATTCTATGAGGACAGTGGGGAAATGGCTGTCCCCTCTCTGCCAAAGCCCAGGGGGTGTTTGTGGCTCCAGCTGGGTGCTGCCCAGGGTGGGATGGCAGGGCAGGGCAGGGCATGGAGTGGCTGGTTTGTGGGGTGGCTGTGTTGCCCTTTGCGGGGTCTCCAGGGGTATGAAGTGCGCAGGGGAATCCCAAGGTGTTCTGAGGAGGAGCAAAATCCTGGCCATGGGTGGGAATAGCCATGGTTAACACCATGGAGAGCAGCTCAGTGGAGAAGCACCTTGGAAACAATCATAGTAATTGTTGATTTGTGGTGGAACTGCTTGGCAGTTCTGAAAAGGACTTTTAATAGTGGGAGAAGTGCAAGCAAGGAAATCCTACGGAATCTTTCTCTTTGCTCTCAGACTTTCCTGTTTGAATCTGCAGCTGGAGATGATAAATTCTGTTATTGAGTTTTCGTTTCTAGTTCCTTGTGTAATTCCACAGTTTCAGTTGTCAGTAGTTTTGTGATAATTTGCAGCAGGAATAAGTCAAGTTTCAGTTTGTGAGGTAGGTTCAGGGCTGAAGCAGGGGCGTGTTGTGTATTGTTAGGTAATACTTCAATTGCTTTCACAGAAAATTTGTTTGTTTTAATATGCTGCCACCCATGATTGCTTTTTGTATGAAACCCATTTATTTTGGCTGTATTGTGATACACCAGGCAGAAGTGTGTTGTTCCAGTTAAAATTCACTCCTGTTCTGTAGGCTCAGAGGGTCCTGGTGTCAGTGTCTCAGAGGAGAGGCAGAGCCCTGCTGAGAGCAGCGCTGTCACCGTCATCTACAACCCTTATGCTTCCCTCTCCATTGAACAGCAAAGGCAAAAGCTGCCTGTTTTTAAGGTACAGAAGTTCTTTTTGGTATATTAAATGTGTTGTATGATGTCTGGTTCTTGTGGCTTGTTTTTTTTTTTTTTTGAAAGAGCAATTAAAAATCACTTTAACATAATAATTTTATGACTTTTTTTCTCTATTTGGAATTTATTGTCCTGTTTGACAGCTGTAAATGACATTTCTAGAGGCTTTGTTGATGTATGTTACTTACTATATGCTGTACATGTAATTTATAGATTTTAAAGAACTGTTTAGCTTTTGGCAGTGAACTCCATGTAACAAGAAGTTACTGTGTCTGCCAGATATGTAAATATTGTAATTTTAATTGATTTTTTATTTTTGTACAGATTTTTTTAATGTTTAAATGTCATCTTCTCTTTCAGCTGAGAAATCACATACTTTACCTAGTGGAGAACTACCAGACTCTGGTGATTATTGGGGAAACAGGATGTGGGAAATCAACACAGATTCCACAGGTATCTGTTTAGATTGGTAAAATTAGGGAGTCCTCAGGGGATTTTACACAGAATATTGAGCAGAACCAGGGAAAACACAAAGTGTGAGGATAGCCACAGCATGACCAGTGTCTGTCTTTCCCCCACTATTGTTTGCAGTACCTGGCAGAAGCTGGCTGGACAGCTGAAGGAAGAGTTGTTGGGGTGACACAGCCTCGTCGGTCGCTGCTGTTTCAGTGAGTGTCCCATCTTCCTGTTTGCATTATAACCTCCAGTTTATCAGCAGCTTTTGCTGAGTAGCAGGAATCTGCATGAGCTCCTGAATGAATGCATGTTTCTGCTTATCTTTCTCTAAGAGCTGCTGGTGTTACACACTGAATTCAAGCTCATTAGTGGCCAAACGTGCCAGCATTCCAGAACTGCAGATGTAGAAGCTTTGAAGTAAAACTGACTGATGTCAGCAGAACTGTGTACGGAAGTTAGGGCTGAGCTGTGATTGACTCAGGACTAGCACTGTGCTTGTGTGACCCTCAACTTCTTTCACAAGGTGAAACAGTGATGTAAATTTGCATATAGTTATGCAGCTAGTGGAAGAGACAAGAGGCTGTGTATCTCTTTTTTTAGCAATTCATAAGTAGGTTTTAATATTTTTTTGTGTTTTTTTGTTGTTATGGGGTGTGAGTTTTTTGGTTTTCCCTTGTAAAAATGTCAGGCAGAAGAAGAAACAGTTTTATTGTGAGAAATTTTTGCATGTACATATTATATATTGGAGAGCATAACATTACTTGGATGTGTTGTCAGGAAGAAAAGGAGATGCTGAGGTCAACCACTTCTCTCTGGTAGCAGCATGCACAGAAAGCATCCAGTGCTCCTTTGTCTTCACAACTGCTGCCAGGCACTGACTTGGGTGAAGTTTCTGCTGCAGCATTCTTTTTACAGAGAACTGAGGTGCATTTTATAACCCCATTTTGCCTGTTCTCTGTAACATAGTAAATAGTATCTACAACATACCAGCATCTACTCAGTGAATACTGTAGGATCCAGTGTTCTTTGACCACATCCAGCCTGGTTAAGGCAACAATCTCTAGCAGTGCTCTGCATCTTGTGCTTTGGGCAGTCTGCCTGCAGTGTCCTCCTTTTTCTCCTTCATAGGGCATCTAGCTGACAGAGCACAAGTTCTATAGGAGATGTTGTGAGTGCTGCAATGATTTCTCACAGCAAACTCGCTTCTCTTTTCCCTTTCATGTCTTACTGCATCATTTTAAGGCCTAAAATAGAAAGATGATTCCATTCAGGCTTAGTACATGGACACAGCAGGGTTTTTCTTTGAGACTGCTGTTGCAGACTGCCTGTACTGTGGCTGTTACAGGAGATGAGAAATAACTGATGATTTATTGCTTTGTCTTGAACTGAAAATGATATTTTAATATGTGACTTATCTGCTCTCCCATCCAGAGCATGGGGGTTGTTAGAAATAAAGATAGATAGTTGCAAAGATATAAGGCATAGTTTAGAAACTCCTGAACTTCTGCTTGCATTACCCAGACTGACAATTATCCTGAATTCTTGGGCTGAAAATGATTGGATGATAAGATTGCAATAATTAATTCCCTGCATGTATGTATGGGTTAGAGTGTCACTCAAATGACTGACAGTAACTTGTTGGAATTCTACAGGGACTAGTTTATGTGTTGTGGAGCTTTACTGTACCTGTAGATATCTTTGTAGTTTGTAATGACACAAGGCTGAGGTGTGCTGAGCTGTTTCTTGCTTGTGAGGATGTCATTTCTCAGGTTGCAGGCCGAGTTGCTGATGAAAGAGGTGCAGTGCTGGGACATGAGGTTGGATATTGTATCCGGTTTGACGACTGCACAGACCCACAGGCTACAAGAATTAAGGTGAGACATGAACAGTGTGTGGTTACTCTGAAGGGATTAGTTGAAACTCTAAGTATTTTGCAAAATTAATGAGAACCTTGTGATGGCCAGTCAAGAGAATAGGTAACACTTCAGTTTCCCAAGTGGGTACCCCAAAATTGTGCTTGAATGGCTGTGGCAATCCAAACCTTAATAAAATGAGTACCTGTTCTATTCTGATAGTCTGACAAAGCACCATTTTCAAAGTAGAGGACAATTTCAAGGCATGGCCAACTGTTGGTGCAGTACTGGTGTGACCTGTGTCACTCATAGTCATAGGGAAAGCTGCAGTGAATCACAGATTAAAAGTATCCTCCCCTAAAAATAGATTTTGATTAAAAGCACAGATAAAACCCAAGATGAGCAGGCTGAGAGATAATTTGGTGGATTAAATAGCAACTTTGCAGCTGTTCTTCAGTGCTGTGAGCAATGTTAGTGTTGCTTGTGTTTCTGCAGAAGAGGATTTGCTTTAGTTGTGCTGAAATAGCACTGATGATGAATGAGACAATTTGCTTTGTGATTTTTTTCAGAGGCTGGTGTTCCTTTACAGTGAAAGAAATCGAGATGGTTGTTCATTAAATAGAGCTGATTTATTTTTTTTTAAAGCATGATTATTATTCATTTAGAGTTGGAAATTTTGAGGGTTTTACCAGCAATTCTTGCTTCGTTCAAGACCACAGTTGCAGTCACAGTCTAATTTGATAGATCATAAATTAAAGGCAAGGAAACATTCAGGCAAAAGCCTAGAAAATCGTCTTTAAAAATCACAGTTAGCTGAGACTATATGATAAGGATTTTTTTTTTTTTTTGCATTCCTTTTTAGTTTCTAACTGATGGTATGCTGGTAGGGAAATGATGGCCGATCCTTTATTAACAAGATACAGGTAAGAAAACAGAATGAGTGCTTGCTGAAGTGCAATTTGATAAAAACTGCTTTTTTCAAGCTATTATGATAGTTTTTTATAAATTTTAGTGGCTATTATAAATTAAGTACCAATAAAGTGAGAATTATTGTAGAAGTCTGACTTCTTTATGCTGTAAAAACAGCATTGTTGTTAGCAACAACATATTGTTAGTTGATCATTGCAACACCAAAAGCAACAGGATTTGATGCTCTAGTTTTGAGACAAAAGCTAAGGGGCCTTATGGAGTTGGAATTATTTAATTTCCTAATTTAAATTATTTTTTCTTCCTTATACTAATAAAAAAATCAACAACAAACAGGCTTTTCTAATAACCAGAAAACCCGTGCAGTACTGTAAACATAGACTTGTTTCTTCTACCCCTTTCCAAAAACTAGCCTGAATAGAGAACAGTGTCTATGTCCTAGGTGATGTCAAATACATTTTTCTCCCTGTTCCATTGCTGCAAGTTTTTGTAACTTCCCCAAGTCTGGCTGTGAACAGTAATAGTCCAGCAGCAGATTGCAAATAATGGTGTTTCTAGAAGACAGGGAGATACTGATTCTAGTGTCAGTCAGGTAATTTCTGAAACCTTACCTTCCTGCCTTTTTCACAGTGTCCTCATGCTGGATGAAGCTCATGAAAGGACTCTTTATACAGACATAGCCATTGGCTTACTAAAAAAGGTAATTCTTTTTTAATTCACTGTAATTCTGGAATTTTAATTTGGTCATCTTAATACGGGTCTCTGTAGCTGTTTTAATTTCATCCCTTTTCATTCAACCTCTGATCCTGATGGCTGGTAATTGAGGGAATGTGATTGCTTCTTCCTCATTTAGGAAATGTGATTACTGGTTCCTCATTTATCCTGCAGCCATTGTACATATCCAGCTATTTACTTTGGTCATCTGGCATTCAGGATCTCTCTTTCTTCCCCCTAATGCTGAAATCTCTCCTTAGCTGATAGTACAAATACACTGTTGATTCTGCTGCTGATGATCATGTGAAGTGGTCTGATAGGGGCTTGTTGCTGACTTTCAACCTACTAAAGATCTGACTGCCACCAGAAATTAAGAGTAGATTAAAATAACTGACTGAATGCCCTTAAAAATAAATACATAAAACTCCAAACAGTCATCGGGTTCTTAGATCTGTGGGGTGATGTGGCTGCTTCATTCAGCATCTGTCTTGTAGTTTAAAGTAGTTTTACAGGTTTCTGGTAATCTGGATTCTCTAACTCTTGGTCTAGTCCTGTGTTTCAGAGAACAGTTTTAACTCTGATTGTTGTTGGTCTCTCTCCCAGGTTCAGAAGAAGCGTGGGGATCTTCGCCTGATTGTGGCTTCAGCCACTTTGGATGCAGAGGTACAGCTCAGCTTTGGGTTGAAATGAGGTGACATTAGGTGGCAGATCCACTGCTGTTTATGTACAGCTTTCCTCTGTGCTGCTTGTGAAGCATTGCTGCTGCTGGAGTGGTGCAGGAAGAATCTGCTGTAGTTCAGTTGCTCTGCTTGGTTTTCATGCTCTGTTAGCAAACTGTTTTGGATGTGAATTTAGATGTGCATCTGCTTTTTATATATTGATATTTTTTTCTCCTTATTTGTATTCTTTATAAAAATATGTTCCTTGGCTTAATTTATTAAGAGGCATTGATTTAGCTCAGTTTTGCTGATAGATATAATCTGAGGCAACTATAGGCAAGTAAAAATAGGTGATAAATGAATAGATTTAATTTCAGTGAGATCTTACTAGATCCCTGATTGACTCGTGGCCTGTAGACACTTATGTAAACTTATTGAAAACATATTAATTGAATTTTGAGCAGGAGCAGAAGAGGAGCTCTCAGAGCTGAGCAGTGTTTCACCCTGCCCTGTGTTCTGCTTGTAGCAGCAGCAACAGGAGGTGCTGTTTAGGGAGAGCACGTGAGCCTGGGCACCTGCTGTGGGTCTGTTCTGTTAGAGCTGCCTCAGCATCTGCAGCAGTTGTAGTACAGATATTAGTCAGCACCTTCCTGCTGCTTCCCTCCACTATGTGTTATGGACCTGCTGTTTGTTAATTTGTCTTTGAATCTGCAAGTCTCCAGGACCATAAGTGATTTTCAGGAGTTTACCACTAGCTATATAATAGCATACATGGTCGAATTCTTTCAAACCTTTTAGTTAGATCAAGATCTCCCAGTTCTTGTACTGGGGATTTGTGTTTTTTAAAAAAAAACCCTCAAAACCAGTTTTATATTTACTTTGTCACCTTTGATTCATAAATCTCAGCTATGTCTTCTCAACCTTGTGCTCCCAAGCACAGCTTTTCAGTCTTTCCTCATGTGGCAGCTATTCCATCTCCTGTATGATGTTCATTCCTCTTCTCCACTTTTCCTAACTGTTCTGTCCTTAATAAGATGTGGTGGCGAGAGCTTCCATGTGGCACTAAAGATTTCCTTTGGTGACAAGTACCATATACCATGAGTGTTGTGCTGTGCTTTGGTAGTTTGCACTGCTGTATGTTCTGTACATTGCAATGCAAAATTTGAACTGCCAGAAACCACATTTCAAATAGATGACAGTTAATCTGAAAGGAGTTAATGTGAGCAAAATGATTGCTGTGACTATGTAAACATTTTTTTAATACAGAGAGTTGATGGTTATCTCTACAATGCTCATAAAAGTTGAGATGAATTATATGGGTTCTTAAGTTCTGTTTTTTTCTTTTATTGATTGAAAATACTTAATGACAATAAATCTAAATTTACGAAGGTGTCTCACAATGCATAAATCAAAAACTTCCATAAATCATCCCTAACTCTGCTTTTGCAAAGTGAGATCTTGGTGTTCAGTAAGGGCTGTAAAATTTACTTGCTTATTCAAAAATGGGGAGAATATGCAGGCAAACACAAACCATTTTGCATCAATTATTTCAAAGTTCTCCTTAGCTTTGACTTTGCTAATGTGATAGATCCAGTTACAAGTTTCTTTATCTTCTTTTTCCAACTGTATCAGCTGATATAATTAATTTTACTTCCCTTTCCAATTTTTACTTCTCTAATTAATAAACATGCAACAGTACTTGTGCTAAATGCCTGAACCCCAGACAGAAGGCAACAAAATCAAACTTTCACATTTTTTAATCAGCACTGTCAAATTGATGAAGTAAACATCCAAGTAGTAGCAGTTTAAGTTCTTTTTGTTGTTAGGGATTTTCTCCATTCTTTGAAATGTCAAACTGAAAGTGTTTATTTTTATTTTAATGCAGAAATTCAGGGATTTCTTTAATCAAAACGATACTGGTGACCCCAGCAAAGACACCAGTGTGATCCTTACTGTCGAGGGGAGGACGTTTCCAGTGGACATCTTCTACCTCCAGAGGTGTGTTCCTGTCTGCTCTGGGAACTAGTGAGACTGTGCAACTGTGTGTCATTTTGTCTAGGTTACAGCTCTGGTGTCCCAGAGCTGCTGGAGGGGACGAGTCTGTACCTATTTTTCTGCTCATGTCTTGCTGTTTTCTCTCCTCATAGCCCTGTTCCTGACTATGTAAAATCAACTGTGGAAACCACCATGAAAATTCACCAGATGGAGAATGATGGTGATATACTGGCATTTTTAACTGGACAGGTATAGACATAAGCATTTTTTTTTTTGCTTTACAGTGCTGTATTGTGAGCTTTGCAATGCTACCTCAGTCTCCTGAGGCTTTCATTAGTTGTGCTTATTTTATTCTCAGTGAAGATGACAAATATTTCTGAATTGGTGGGAGCAAAATGAGGCCAGTCCCAAAGAGGTGAAGACAGCCTGAATTTATCAAAGCTAGTAATGGATGGTAGTTTTTGTCATTTAATGCTTTATTTTCTCAGCCTTGTTAGTGAGTGGAATATTGTGTGGTTTGCTGGTGCAAGTCACACATACTCAGCTGTTAAATTGACAATGAGTCATCATTAATAGTTAAGGCAAATGGAATTTCCATTTGTTAGGCTTAGCATCTGAAGTGTTTGACAGAAAAACAAATTGCCGTGAGATCAAAATGTACTGGTCTCTTCTGTTTATTTATGCTTGTCAGCTCACTTTGCAGCTGGGAAGAGCAAACTCATTTCTCCAGTGAGGAGCTACCTTGAAGAGCTTCAATAACATCTTGCATATTTTCAAAAGCAATTCTTTATGCCTTTATTGATTTAACTTTGGAATAATGATTTGGGATTTGGTGAGCAATGCTTGAACATTTTCTTTTCTGGAGGTGCCACAGCTGAGATTAAACATGAAGTTGAGCAAGAAGTGTGAGTGCTGTTCCTGTGCCATTTCTGATCCAGACCCACAGCATTCTGCCAAAGTATTTTCACCTCCCATTTTGCTCTCACCAGTTGAGATAGACAGTAAAATTAACCTTCTTCCCCTGTGATTTTACTCATGTGTTTATGGTATGACATTGAGTCAAATAACAGTGAACACAAGCATGTATATAAAGCTTTATTTATTAATAATTGCAATTTATCTTAAGAGTATTGCAACATGGAGGGAGCTAGTCAAAGTCCTGGTTTGGACAATTGCAGTGGTATTATTATTTGGTGCAGTTTTTGTATCTGGGTGACAGAAATGTGCTGTTAAAATGCAGCATGTCTCATCTCACTGTGTGCCCTGTGCTGCCTGGCTGCAGGAGGAAGTGGAGACTGTGGTTTCCATGCTCATAGAACAGGCTCGGGCCCTCGCGCGCACCGGGATGAAGAAGCACCTCCGTGTTCTCCCCATGTATGCTGGGCTGCCTTCTCCTGAGCAGCTGAAGGTCTTTGAGAGAGTCCCTCACACTGTCAGGAAGGTGAGCTCTTGTGTGTGTCTCAATTCCCACCACCCAGAAGGCTGTCTGCAGCACACAGGCTGTATTTATCAGTTCACATCATGGGACTGTTGCAAATGCTGCTTTGAGGGAGGCTTTCTGCATCTCCCATCAGTGCCTGTCAGCTTTCAAACTGGGAACCAAGAATGTGTTCCCTGGTTTCCCTTTTCATCTTTGATCATTCCTGGGCATGTTAGTTCCAGATCTCCTCTCTGCCTCATCAACTCTGCAATTTTTAAGTGTCTCCATACAGCTTTGTATTTGCTTCATTCAGTTGCAGCTTCTTACTCCTCTACTTTTACCTTTTTCTTTCTTTCTGTGATCTAAAAGTCCATGGCTGTTTTCCACCAGTAGTGGAAAAATTAGTGACAGAGTGGGTAAGTGCCATATTTCATCTAGGAACAAGTTCCAACTTACTTGATTTTAGTGGGAAGAAAACTTTGTTTTGACTTCTGCAAGTCTTGTTTAGACATTTAATGTCAGAGAGTATATATTGGATGTGATTAGTGCTTTCTGCTTATGCAGAGCCTGTGTTGGGGCTGAAATAAGCTGACAAAACTACACCAAGGTGACTTGTAATTCTTGTACCTACTGGAGTGACAAGTGAAATTGTTCATCTGGCATTGAAGAACATTTAATATAAATACTTCTCTCTGGGATATGACATCAGTCAATTAACTTTCAAAATTTTCTTTTTAATTTCAGGTGAAATAAGCATTAGATTTCCTACTGTTGTCTGGGAATAATTATTTTTTAATATTTTAGGACATACATATATAAGTGAATCCCTGCAGGAATGCTGAATGTGGAACTGTTTATCAACTCTGTTCCCCTCCTATCCCCCACCTCATTCCAGTGTACAAAGAATAGTTCAGTGTAATTGGGAAGCAGAAAGAAAATATTCTTAGTTTGGTACATAAGAAGTCAGTTAATCTTTTTCTCTGCAAACACTGCCAATGATTTTTCTGCAAACACTGCCAAACTCTTCTTTTATGAAGAGAGAATAAATTTGAATAAGAATGTGATTGTGAAGCTGTGAGAACTGCTGTGCAAATCAGGCTTATTTCAAGTTGACAGCTCCTTCTGCTGCTTGTAGTGTATCTTTTAGTGGTCCTGAGCCTTGATTTACCAAAATATGAGTACTGGTCTAATACTGACGCCCAGCTGTGACAGACAAAAGACTCTCTAACAATTTAAAAAGTGAATATTTATTCAGAGTGGGCAACAGTGTCAGGTAACCCCCTAATACACACTGCAAAATCACAGATGAGCACAGAGTCTATTAATTGACAAAAGGTTCAAACAAATACATTTCATAACACCAGCCCCTCCCATCCCTGCTTCCCATGGTAATTAATGGAATGGCAATTACAGCGTGGTTGGCTTCTTGAATTAAGTCTGGGATCGTTTGTGTGGGGAGGGGTCCTTAAAAGGAGGAAGTAAGGCGAGTCTTCCTCACCCTGACCTTTTCTATCAATGACAATACAAATGGCTTTTGGGGCAGCTCCATTTTGCAAAGAATGAGTTTCTGGTTGCAATTGTTTGTGTTCTTTGGACCTACCTACCAGTTTCATCCTTTCCCATTGCAAGCGCAGCTAAGCAAACATAAATGGACAGGCAATCAATTATTTAAGTTTCAGGTAACTATCTCAAGCCCAGTTTCTTCTAACTTGTAACTAAAATCCTAATTTCTCTGAGATTAGTGTTTCAAGCATGTCCCTGTGCCTGTCATGGCTGAGATGTCTCACTGGGGTGTGGCTGATGGGGTCTTTGAGGCTGGGGAGCTCACAGGACCCTCTCTGTGCCTGTGCCTGCAGGTGATCGTTGCCACCAACATTGCAGAGACCTCCATCACAGTGCAGGGCATCGTGTTTGTGATCGACTGTGGCTTTGTGAAGCTGCGTGCCTACAACCCCAAGACGGCCATCGAGTGCCTGGTGGTGGTGCCGGTGTCCAAGGCCTCGGCCAACCAGCGGGCAGGGCGCGCCGGCCGCAACCGCTCCGGGAAGTGCTACCGCCTCTACACAGGTCAGCAACTGCCCTGCTGCCCCCTCAGTGCTGGCCACTGTGCTCCATTGCAGTGGCAGAGGAAGGAGAAAAGCTGTGTGTGCTCAGTCATTGAAAGCACAAAATTGCCCTTTGTTGTTCCTCTGGCTTGTTTAGAAATAGCTCGTTCTTTTGTGCTAGGCGTTAGAAACTGAATCTTTTTGTGGAATTGGGCAGAGTCAGCAGTTGCAAACATGAAATGTTAATGCAGCTCTTAAAGTGGTGAGCTTATTAAGAAGTTTGTACTTTAAGATTTTGGTTTCTGAGTAGTGTCAGTGTGTAATACTTACCAGTGGTTCTCTCTGCTCTGACTGAAGTCTTCATAGACTTGCATTTAACAAAAAGGCTCTAGAAATCCTTAGATAACTCAGAGAAGCTTTGTGTCTCTTTTTTTTTTCCTAGGAATAGCTGCCAACCCCAAATTCTTCCCTTGAATCAATGACCCTGGCAGTGCACAAGAATTGCTGTTTTAAATAAATCCGTTGGCTACCACGCCCTGTCCAGAGAGCTGCAATCTAAGTGTCTGTTCTCAGCAGCTTGATGAGAAAAGGCTTTGCAGTGAACACTCCCATTGCTGATGGGCTTGAGATCCCCTCTAGTTTTACTGCAGCTCTGAGATGGTGGAGATGAAGCATTTTCCTTTAAAGTGTGCATGTCCTTGCCAGCAGTTGCCACATTAAACCAAGCCATGATTATATGTATCCAGTAAGAATCAGGAGACAATATGTGCTACACAATACCCAAGTTTATGTGCTTTGTGAGTGTTTTACTGGAGAAACCATGACTACACTGAAGATATTTTTGTGTGCTCAAGAACTGGTTTAGGGAATGCTTTAAAAAGTGTTTTAAAGGAGGAAAACAAAAAAAGAAAAGAAGTGCACAACAGTGCAGAGAGTGAACAACAATAGAGAAACAGCACTTTGTCTTAGGGAAGGTTTGAGATAGTAAAGATTCTGTAGAAATTAAAATAATTTGGGTGAAAATAATGTAGAATGTGCCTTTTTTAAAATTGCAGAACAGTTGGTTAGTGGAAGGTTATAGAGGTTTATCCTTACAGGGTATTTTTCCAGACTTGGACTTTATAGTGAACGTGATTTTAAAAAGGCATTGTTAAATAAATTGTTTTTCCATCCTTAATCTTTATTTTAAATATATATTTTAAAACTCCATTTGTTTAAGTTACAAAAATAGCGTTCTTGTAGTGAAAGCATGCTACTTTGGAACTTTTCCATCTCTTTAAAAAAATGCTTTTTTTGTAGTATTCCACCTACTTTTTATTTTCTGACAAAAATGTTAAACAGAAGAGAAACAAAACATTTCCAGATTTCTGTGAAGAATTTATAACATTTCAAGTTGAAGTGTGGGTGGATTAACTACAGAATCAGCACTGTAGCCAAAGCCATTGAATTTCTATTTAAATAAAAGTAATGTAAAATACAGTAATTGCAGAAAGATCATCTTTGGGTTAGATCATCTTGTAACACCTGTTGAGTATCCATATGTGATAATTTAAATTGAATGGCTATGATTCTGTGGTGACAGCATAGAACAGGAGTTGTTTTTTTCTCCCCCTCCAGAGGAGGACTTTGAGAAGCTGCCCAAGTCCACAGTGCCGGAGATGCAGCGCAGTAACCTGGCCCCTGTCATCCTGCAGCTCAAGGCTTTGGGCATTGACAACGTGCTCAGGTTCCCCTTCCTGTCGGTGAGTCCCAGCTCTGAAGGCTGCACCCTTCCTTGGGCTGAAGAGACATCAGGAGAGATTGGTGGTAGCCCACAAAGCCATTCAGCACTGCCTGCTGGTTGGGAAAGCTTTGTCCCTGTCAGACAGCAAAGTGTGTTCCTGGGAACCAGCAGTGCAAATGATGTGTGTGTCCACTCAGAAACAACTGTTTTATTCCAGAGTTTGGTGTTAAAATTGTTGAGAAGTCAGGAAGTCTTAAAAAGACAAGCTCTGAGGTTCTGTAAAATTGTAACTGCAGTCCTTTGCACTGATTTATGAAGAAGAAGAATGTGAGAGCTCTCTCTTCATTTTGCAGCAGAGAGAAGTAGTTAAGGATTTTACAGAAGAGGAAGATCTATGAAGTCATGTTCTTTGCTGAACTCATGATGTGTGCTGATAACTTCAATCAATGCACATTTTCTCTTCACAGCCACCCCCTGCACAGTCCATGGTGCAAGCTTTAGAGTTGCTGTACGCTTTAGGAGGTGAGATTTTAATGCTTTACTTGATTTGTAGCTCTATTACAGGAATTGTGAAAAAAAATTGTAATTTGTATTTGATGATTGGATGGACATTAATAAAATTTGCATTTGAGAACTATGCTTTGAGAAGGAAAGAGAAACACAGCTGTGATGGTGGAAACTTTGTTGTGGGTTTTTAGAGTGTACCTCAGTCTCTTCTGGATTTGCTTTCTTTTCTTTAGGTTATTTCAGACTGGTAAGCAAGCAAACAGCAGCAATAGAGTTTAAACTAGAATTAACTATTTAGATTGGGTAAGGAGTATTTTATAGCTATCTTATATGTATTTCCTTGCTATTTAATGGGAGGAGACCAGCTATTTGTCCTTGCTATCCTGTTTGTGTTCCTTCAGTCCTTGCAGAGTGATAGAAGATAGAAATGGAATTTGGACACTAATTAGACCAGTAGAGGAGTTAGACACTAACTTTACCTGCATCCAGTTAGTAAGTTGTTACATACCTAAGACTTGGTGTGGTGGTCTTTGTTTCATGTTCCTGTGGCAGTGATGAGATGTCACACTTGCAGATACAAACAGAAGGAGTTGTAAGCAAAGGTTTGACTGTAATAACCCAGAATTTATCAAGGCTGATAGAAACCCAGAATTTATCATGGCTGATAGAATTGCACTTTGTTCCTTAATGGGACTTTGAAAAGCATAGTGTGTCTGTTGTAAATTTTCCTGTTAACACTTTGCAGTTATAATGTGTTCTTGCTGTGTGAGTGCTGGAACTCTGCCTAAGCATAGTCAGTCAAATGTGATGCCTGAATTTGAGAGAGCTTCATTCCTGGAGGCTGTGCATGAAACCCCACAGAGAGTGTGATATTTTCAAACTGCCTCCTTGCTATGATTGTGAAAGCTTGACTGGCAAAAGTTAAGAGCTAATTAAATTATAATTATTTGAAATTAATTCCAGTCTGTTCTTTGCTCTGGATGCAGGGTGGGCTGTGGCTGAAAGGCTGCACCTGCTGTAGTGTAATGCTCCTCATGTTTGTGCTGTTGGTCCTGCAGCTGAGGCAAAGTTCAAACCCACAGCAAGTCAAACTGTTGATTCTATTAGCTGTGGTTACAGGACACAATCACTAATAAAACCCCCTGATCATCCCTAAACCCAGCACGTTTTCTCCTGGATGAACTGGAGCTCTGTTTCTCAAGGCAGTGTGTGTGTTTCAGTGCACAGCTTGCTGGCTTTCCATGCTTTTAAATGCATGCTACTTGCAAAGCCTCTGCTCTAGTTTAGTATTGAACTTGCCAGTTATGGACAAGTCAACAGA
Source organism: Catharus ustulatus (assembly GCF_009819885.2). Classification (NCBI taxonomy): domain Eukaryota; kingdom Metazoa; phylum Chordata; class Aves; order Passeriformes; family Turdidae; genus Catharus; species Catharus ustulatus. The sequence continues at coordinate 10,929,586 of NC_046237.1, read as the reverse complement.
CACACACAAACTTGTAACAAAAAGAAAAGATTAGTCTGACAGATCTTGAGAGCTAATTCAAAGTACTTTTCTACTATTTAGCTACTTAAAAGAGTATTTTTTAAAAATTCTGTTCTCTGTGTTACTAATCTTACTCCAATTCAGTGGAGTCTGAACAACACTGTTGGTATATGGTTTAGTTTAGGTGGTTCTGTGAGGAGCAGGGGCTTTGGTTTGAGCTTTGTGGTGGATTCCTTCCAACTTGAGATAGTCTTTGATTCTAAGTCTGTTCATTCTGTTTTTTCATTATGCTGCAGTTGGATACTTTTAGCACTCAGATCTCACTGTAGTAATATATTTTATACACAGTTTTCAATTCCTTTTTGTGTGGTGAGTGGGCTGCCTGCTGCCTAATTTTGTTTATAAGAAGAGTGTTATATTGTTGAGTTCTTTTGACAGCTATTTAATCTTTTTGAATGCAACAAACTAAACAAAACAGAAACTTGACACGAGGCCTAGTAATCAAAACTCTGCTCTGTTTGACTTCAGCTCCTTGTTTGTAGCTAATTCAGAGTTGACAATATTTGCTCCATAACATAAACATGAGGCAGCATAAAGGAATTGTGTAAGTTTTGGAAGCTTCCAGAGGTTTGTGGCTGTTTTTAGACCACTCACAGATGCTGTGCTGTAAGTTGTGGCAGTCTGCTCTGTTTTTTATTCTCATGGAGCTGTAACTCTGTTTGGCCAGGATTTTGCCCTGTGCTGGTTGGTTCCATCTTGGCAAAGGAGGGTTTCATTTAAGGCACTTGGTTCTTGGCAACCTCTGCCAGCTTGGAACAAGAACCTTCACAGTGACTTGTGGAACGTGTTTGCAAGGATGAATTCACAGCCAAAACCACCTTGGGGAAATGGAGAGGAAAGTTCAATAAACTCACTGATTAGCTGGGTGATGTTTTGGCAGAAGTGTTCTGCTCATGTAACTTCAAAGAGCTTTTATTCTCTTGGCTGCACAGCTTTGTAGCAGAACAGATTTGGTGTTTCAGATGAAAAGAAATGTGTGTGCATGTGTGTGATACACAGATTCACTCTTCAGTTTCTGCTGAAGTTTAAGGTGAAGTTAGGTTTTAGGTGGTTTATTACAAAGATTTTCTGTAAGGTGCAGAGCTGAAGCTGCCCAAGCATTTGCAGGTGCAGTGAGGATTAAATTCCTCTTACGCAAGTAGGAACATGAATTTCATCACTGGCACTGCAAGTCCCATGCGAAAGGCAGAGTTTGGGGTCAGCCCTGCTGTGCCAGCATGGTGCCAGCTCGTGCAGGGCTGATGCTCCTCAGGCTGATAGCTGTGTTGAATAAAACACATCACTGTTTGTAGGATTATTTTTACAGTGGTGCAAACTGATTACATCAGGACTGTCTCTCCTCAGCCTTCTCCTTTGATGCCTTTTTGAGAGTCTGAGTTGTCAGTTGGAGTTTATTTGTTTTAAGCATAATTTAAGAGGTAAATAAGCAGACAAAAAGTGGCTTTGTTTTTACTGTTATTTCAGGTCTTTGTTGATGATTTGTTTGTGAGTTGTCACCTATCAGAAATAACTACCTAACTTTAAAAAGAGGATAGTTCTAATCCCTCAGTCTGTCACACACTAGTGGTTGTTACTTGAAACATTTTAGTGGCATGATACTTGAATAATCTTTCCTGAACACATTTAATTAAAATCTTTGTAGTATCTTTTCCTAAGATCTTTAATTTCCTGTGTATATGGTGGATTCAATGGTTGCTTCCAGGATTATTTGAAGTAAACTTTCACCTATTCCAAACTACTATCCATTGCAGGCTATATTCAAGCTTATTGCTACTAAGAGATCTGTGCACAACCCATATATAGATCATGCAAAATTGTATTGACATTTATAAGATGCAGCAGAAACCAAAGGATTTTGGCTTGATGGACCTGTAGAAAGTGGTGCATAAATATATGGAAATTTCTCCTTTTTCCTACTTAGGAATGCAGTTGATGAAACTTATCAAAGGCTATTGGTTGTAAACTCCTCATATGGCACTAGTCAAATGAAAGCTATCATACCTTAATTTTTGCAGGTGCTGTGACTTTGTGTTTAAATATATTAGTTCACCATTGCACAAAAGCTGCCTTTGGTACCTGTTTCTGTGAAAACACCTGTGACATTATGTGAAAATCCTGGTAGGTTTTGTTGGACAGTGTAGGGGTGTGTGAGTGAATTACTACATTGTCATGAGTTGATAGCATATCAATAATAAAATAAACATTGGCTGCAGGGATCTGTGGATTCAGATGTGCTGACATCAGTTACAGGAGCTCTCACTCCTTGACCTGATTTGTGGTTTTGCTTTTCTCTGTGAAACAGAGCTGCAGTGCAGCTGTGGCTTTGTTACCCCCCACACAGTCTGACAAACAGTGTGTTTATATAATGGGAGAGCCTGGTTGTGTTTCCTCAGGTCCTTTGCTGTGGGTGGTTATGCAATCTGCAGTGCCCCAAAGTCCTGTTCTTGGGCTCTCACTCACTCCTGCTTGTGTAGCATTTCTCTTGTGCTTTACCTCTGTCCTACCTCATACAACTTGGCCCTCTTAAAGTTTTCTCTTTTAATTTTTACTCATTGCTGCAGTTCTTAGCAGCCTTTTTTTTTTCTTATTGTTGTTCCCTGTGAATTGTATTTTTAAAATTCTATGTCCTCTTGCAAAGCAAGGCTTTTCCATTTAAATCCTTCCCTGAAATCTCAGCATAAAGCTCAGAATTAGCCTGGGGCTGGTGCTTTGCAGGGGCCCTTCTTGCTGCAGGGGTTTGACTGGAGGGAGCCAAAGCTCTGGAATGGTAAATGTGCAGAATTGCTCAGATCCAGCTGCCAGGCCTCCCTCCTGTGCCATCTCCATGGAAAAGGCTGCAGCTGGAACATGACTGGCAGTAGAGTGGATATTTCAGAGGCAGACTAAAACTGTAGAAACCTTCATCAGCTGTGCATCTCTTGTTTAGATAATAATCTAAATTCTAATTATTTTTCTCCATGACCTAAGTAGATGTGCTTAGAAAAATGACATCCCCACCATCAGCAGAGCTCCCTGTTTCTGCAATAGTTGCCTGTTCCATGTTTATCCCCATTTTCATTCTCATCTGCTTTACATCCCCCATGAACAAAGATGTTACTAAATATTTTAAAAGAGATCAGAGATCTAACAGCTAATATCCCCTCTGGCCATGGCATTGACTTGGACTGCAGGTTTTTTTAATTATTGACAGCAACAGTGAAACATAGTCAAAATTAAAAAATTATGTGTTCAAGTATTTTTGAAAAAAAAAAATTCTGGTGACCCATGGGAGAGTAAATGGGTATCATGGATTGCCTTTAAGCTTGGTGTAATATACATTCAGCAATTCTGAGATGCATCTGCTGAATTCTAGTTTGTAATTCTGCTCTTTAGTACAGTTTAAGTCAAAGGAAGCCTTGCTGTGCTGTTTTGCCTGTGTCCCAGCTACGTTTCTTAATGTGTGCTGCAGGTTGGGATATGCACTGCCGATTAACAGAGCCTCTTGGAATGAGAATAGCTGAGTTTCCTTTGAATCCTATGTTTGCAAAAGATGCTTCTGGAATCCAGGTAGGAGAAAAAGATCAATTTCTTCACAGTCACCTAATTGTAATGTACTGCTATTCATTTGCTAAGCTCAAATATACTTCATTTTGGTGTGTTCTGCAGTGAAAAGAACCAGTTAAAATCTCTATTAAATAATTAGTCTAAGACATTTTCACAGCCTAGTAAGTTTAACATTTGCCTCTTAACGTTTTCCACTGAAAATATTCACTCTTATACTAAAAAAATCCAGGAGTTTATGTATTTTGTTTCAAATACTATAAAAACATATTCTACTTCTTTTAATTTTATTCTCTATGGGGGTAAGTTGAATGATAGATTTCCTTTATTGATTTCCATTTGTTTACTCTGAGTAAAATTTCTTTGTTTACTCTTCAGGAAATTTTGGCTGCTCCCAAGAGATTTTGACAATTGCTGCCATGATGCAGATTCAAAAACATCTTTGTGATCCCTCCAAAATCAAAAAAACCAGGCTGTAAGTTCAGTTGCTCTCTTTTTCTGTTTGTTGTTTTCACATTCTGGACTTCTGGCAAGTATTTTACTGGTGCATATTACAGACTGCAACTTTGTGGGAAAATGAAATAAGGTCTGGAATGGTATCTGTTTGTTGTAGGTAAAAAGAAAAAACAAAATATCAGGGGAACCTTGGAGTCTTTAGTAGTGCTAAAATACCTCCTTCTGAGGGCCACAAACATGAAAGGTTATAAACCAATATTGGTCAGTGTAAAGGTTTGCAAAAAAAATCCCCCAAAACCTTCCCACACACCACTTCCTTCTGAGATGAACAAAACAGGAAAGGATGTAGCAAATTCTTAATAGATAGCAAGAATTAGGAGCCTGATTTTAAATGAATAGAGATTCTTTGTCTGTTAATTTTTCTAATTTCAGTTTAGAAGTGCTCCTGAGTGTAGGGGGGTAGTAAAAGTATTGCTGTTGACCAGAGGAGCTGCCTTAGATGGTAAGAGTTTTAACCAGTCCCAGGAAATACTAGGCTGAAGGGAAATTGGACACATCAGACATGATTTCAGCAAAAATCAATCTGCCTATAAAATGATATTTCTTGTTCTGCGGCCAGGCAACACAGAAAGTTTGCTGTGGAGGAAGGTGATCATCTGACCATGCTGAATGTTTATGAAGCCTTTGTCAAAGTAAGTCAGTTCAGGTGAAATTGCAGGAATGGGAGGAACTAGAGGTTCTCACTCAAAGCCAAGGACTTCCTGAGTCTATCAAGTTATAATTCTACATTGAAAGACTCTCTGGTCACCATTTGCCACAGACCTTCACATTTCCTCTGACAGGGAGTAGAAGAGAATTTTGTTGGGGTACAGCATGGTAATCTTATGGGTAGACAGCTGTGTTTTCAAGGAGACAGGGATTTTTCTTGGGGCTTGGAGAAAACAAATGTTCAAATTTCCAATGAAATGAATATTTCTCATGCTTTACTGATGATAATCTGCATTCAAATCTAGCAGTCTTTTTTTTTTGCTGGTGTTGAATTAACTCATTGATCATCATACACTGTTTTTCATTGACTTCATGTTTTTATCCTGAGGTCTAACACCAACCTTAGTTACTGCTCTGTAAGCTGAGGTTTATTTAATAGTTTTGAAGTTGCTACACCTGTTTGGGAGTAGGTATATTTTTGCTGGTATAAAGCACTTTTGTAGTAAAAACCCCTGCAGCAGTGCTGAGTTGAAGCAGTAAAACCACCCAAGTGTTTAAGCATCGCTTTTTTGCCACAACCACAGAGCACCCAGGGAGCACCAACTGAAATGCTGCCTTCAACATTTTGCATCTGTGTAATCCTCTTAGAAACAGCAAAGGCTCTTGGAGGGAGTGCTGATTTCTGGAGAAACAGCTCTTTGCAGAGAGAAGACCAATGAAAACAGCACTGAAAAGGTTGTTTACATTTTGAGGTTGAAAACAGACATGTTTATGATTGGAGAGAATTAAATGGAGTGACATGCTCTTCTCTTTCAACCACATATGAAGAAATGAAGCACATATGTTTGAAAATACACCATAGCATTTGATCTACTGCCATTTATGACTTGAGACATGTTTTTTAGTTATTGGTGGTACATACTCTTATTAGTTGCTCTGTAAATAGGTAATTTTCAGGGAAAACCACAATAAATGTGTTGTAGGAGATCAGAATTAAACAGAACAAGGCTATCTGAAAGGGATTGGGTTTACTTTGTTGATGGTATCTCATTAAGATTTTTTTCTCTTCTCATTGTACAGCACAGCAAGAGCTCCCAGTGGTGTCAGGAACACTTTCTGAACTACAAAGGGCTTGTGAGAGCTTCTGTTGTGAGAGAGCAGCTGAAAAAAACTTCTCGTCCGTTTTAAAAGTGCCAAAGAAGTCCAGTGAAGGTGATTTTTTTTTAAGCTCTTGTCCAATACATAGTAAGGTAGTTTCCAAACTGCCAGTTTGTTCCCTGCTTTTCTTGTAAGCTTTGGAGTATTTTATCCTGGCCTCAAATAGTGTTAATTTAGACCAGATTTTTTGTCCTAAAATAGCTGCAGAAGAGCACTTTAGCCTATTTGTATGATTAAATTTTAGTCCAATCTTCATTAGTTGAGATTTCCAGCAAAAGTTATAACCACTGATTATCTATTTAATGGACAGACTTTCCAAAAGACTCATAAATAGGTCACCCTGTTCCCTCTTTCTAAAAGGCTGTTTTTGTTCAAAGTGCTGTTCAGTTTTGGGATGGGATTTCCAGCTGTGCTGTGTGTACACAGGTGCCAGGACTGGTTCTTAGCACTTGTCCTCTACCTGCTCTGACAAATCAGCCTTCAATGCTCAGCTGTCACACTGGGCTGCTTTGGGGACTGTGAAAACTCTACATGGAGACACACAGGTGGCAATACATTTGTTTTTTAGGCAGCAATTTTTGCTTTACTCTGAAAATGGAAGTCAAAAGGAATTGCAGGGTTCGTCTGCTCTCCTGCCTTTGCTGTCAAAGCCTAATGCACTCTGAAAAGTTGCTTGAGATGATTAAGTGGTATTTTAGGGATTTTTGCCATTCTATTGACTCATCTTACAGAAAAATTCTTCTTTCCAGGTGATCCAGATCCTGTTTTTGAGGTGCATAGTTTCTGGATTCTTGCTAACGCTGCTAAATTCCACTCCACAGGAGCTTACAGGTGACTATATACAGTTTCACTACAACTGCTGCTTGGTTGGAAAGCTCCTGTGATGAATAAATCTAATTTAATCAAAAAGCAGATGTTTCTCCTAATTTGCAATTAGGAAGCATGTGGCAGTTGATACACTAAATATTTGAAGATCTGTATTTGCAAACTGCCTCAGTGGTTTATCTCTTCTCTTTGGCAAATAGAACTACAATTATTATAGTGGGAAACTGCTACTAGCAGTCATTAGATTGCTCTAAGTTAAGAAAGTACAGTAGCGTTGTAGCACTCCCAGAGCACTGAGTAAAAAGCCTGAAATGTTATTTTTCATTTAATATAGATAAAACTCTTTTAGAACATCAAATTATTGATTGTTCCTTTGACCAGCATTTAAGCCTGGTTTCACCCGTTCATTAAGTGCCTATGTTGTTAATTTACTCCAGCCCTTTCATTCCTGCTTTTATTAAACATACTGGGGCTGAAAGGAACCAATGTTAAGCAATAAAGAGAGGCACAGCCTGAAATAGTATCTTGCTTTCAAGGACTATCCGTGATGACCATGAGCTTCATATCCACCCCAGCTCAGTGCTGTATGCAGAGAAACCTCCACGCTGGTAAGTTAGAGATGCTTTCTCTTCTTTGGGGATTTTTTTAAAGGATTTGCAGCATCCAAGTTGAATTGCTTCTCTCCATCAGTGAGGAATAGATATAGAAAGTCATAGTTCCCACAGGGAGAATCCAAATGGCATTTCCTTTGCAACATTTTGTAGGGAGTATCCAGATAAAAGAGGGAAATAGAGTGATGTTTAACTGTCAAAGAAACCTGCAGTGGTTGGAAAGGAGAGCCAGGTTTAGTGGGCACCACATCTTGCACTGCAGATTGTTCTCCAATAGTCTCTGTACCTAAACAGAGCTAGGGTTCATTTATTTAGCCTGTTAAGGAGATGTCCTGTCAACAAGGTGCTGCAGAAATGGCAAATGGATTGCAGGGAAAGGGGCTTACACATATAATGTGAAGAGTTATGGCAGCAGATTGAGGAAAGAACTGGCTGTACTTGCTGTTAGTGGGGTCTGATCATTCCATTTGCAGGTCAAAGGTCCTTATATTACAAACAGAAATGTGTGTCCAACTGTCAGGTTAGCATGATCAACCTGAAGCATTTGGACTTTCAATCTTCAACTGCCTGCTGCTGAGATTTGGAAGGCCTGGTGTCATAGCATCCTGTCACATAGGAAGTTTAACTTAGCAACCTAAATTTCACTGCTACTGCAGCCTGGGCAACCATTGAGGGCTTCAGTTCTCTCTGCTACAGGTGTAGAGGAACATGTTTTCATTCTGGTTTGTTTCCTCTGATTTATTTTTAGTTGTGTTAGTTGCTATGTCTCAGGACACATTCGGCAAAGAGAATTTTTGGATTCTGCTCTTTGCTTTGAGAGCTAAACACCAATTAATGAGAAGCCACAAACCTCAGGTGTTTGCAAGCTCTGTGTAGAAGGCAGATAGTGTGACTTAAGGATTTGGTAGCTGCCCCTTCAGTGCAAGGGTTTGCACTTCCTTGGGGAGAATGACCTTGCCTGCTGAAGGTGACCTCAGAAATAGATTGCCCATGCTGGCAACCTGACTGTGCTGCAGTGGGGATGAGTGCACATGGTTGGATGTTCCTAAATCTTTTCCAGGAGATGTTCTGGCAGGAGTTCAAGCTGATTCCTTCCTCTGATGCTTATCTCGCTTGTCTGCAGACTGGCGCCGGGGATAGTCATGCTGGGGTTTGTGCCCTCCTTGTTGTGGGTGCAGGGTTTTGGTGCTTTGGACATCTTCCCTTATGATATCACAGAGTAATTCATATTCTGTCTCCCAAAGCATCAGCTGTGAGTCCCCCTTGACCCTATTATAAGAAACAGTCTTTCCTATATCTCACACCATATGGTTGGTAGTGTGGTGAGGTTGTTTTCATGGCAATCTAAAGATTTTCTTAATGTGGAGAGCTCTGACCAACCGAGACCAAAGAGGCAAGAGGTTGAATTACACCTTCAAGACTCTCTTGTCACTCTGTAAGTGTCACCTCTGGCAGCATGTACGTGAAACTGTCTAAATATGCTGTTAATCAGCTCTCCCTCACTGCTTGACAGCACTTTTCATTTTTGTTTCCTTTCTCCCAGGGTAGTGTACAATGAAGTCATACAGACTGCTAAATACTACATGAGAGATGTGACAGCTGTTGAATCCTCCTGGCTGTTGGAGCTGGCACCTCACTTCTACCAGCAAGGAACGGTACGGAATCGGCATAAAGGCCAAACGGTACCATTGCTGCAGCAGCAGCTCTTGTATCTGAACTTTCTGAGGGTTTGTTTGTTCTGGTCTCATGGGACAGAAGTTCAGTTGGCTCTGTTCATTTTAGTGGTTTTACTATAAAGGAGGAGGGTAATAAGTTGATGCATGAAATGTTTTTCCCTATTATACAGCCAATGGATGTCAGAGTTACAAAATGAGATCCAGTTGCTGGTAAAGTTACATTTGCCATCATATCCCTTTGGGAAATGAAGCCTTCAGCCATTCTACACTTCAGTATAGGCACTGGGTAGCACTTCCCTGAGCAGCACTGTAGGCAGGCAGTGGTCACACTTTGCATAAGAATTTTAGGAGAGTCTTTGCAAGCTTTGCAAATGCTTGTGAAAATCCTGAGCCTTTTTTTTGGGCATTAATTATGTTTACTGAAGAAAAATCAGTTCTGATCTGTTCAAATGTAAAATGGCAAAGAACAGCTGCTGTTTGTGCAAACCTTATTGCAAATTGCTGTGTGTGATAGACACCTTTTATTTATAAGTATCTTTTAATAGTTGTCACCAACCTTTATTGACTGTCCCATGTGAATCTGTCAATCCAGACTTATTGACTGGTCATTCTGAGAACTGAATTGCTCTGAAATGGTATCTAAGTGTTAGTTCAGCCACAGAGCCTTTAAATACTGTACAGATTACCAAGTTGAGCTTGTATTTAAATTTCAATGGGACATTAATATCTACTGAGCTTTATATTTTACATTAATGAAATATTTCCAAAATCTGAGTGATCAAATGCATTTACGTATCAGACCTTTGACAAAGGTGATCTGTTTTTAATTTATTCATCTGCTTCACTGTCTGACTTCCTGGAGAATCTGATGTTGTTTTCTTTCACTTCCTTGGAGTTTTGTCAAAATTGAGAATCCTGTGTTGCATGGAGCCCCTTAGGACACCTCTGTGGTTGCAGTTCCAACAGTTTGGCATCTGTTCATGTGATTGACTTGAGAGAGGGGTTTTTTATGCTCATCTTGGATAATTCATCTCAATTACCCATCTATAAATGGACTTCCTAAGTAGCTGAATATTTTCTGCCTTTCTCCTGTAAGACATTTGACAAAGGCAGTGATGACCCCAGCGGGGCAGAGCCTTGAGCTTTCAGCTGCTGGGAGATGATCAACAGAGGTGGTGTAAAAAGGAGCTGAGCCAATGTTGTATCAAATCTGTTCCTGCAGTGATTATTCCTTTGACTCACATATTTACAGTTGACACATAATTTACATTTAGCAGCCCCACCCACACAAAATCCCACTGTGACCTCTCCATGAAGTTTGGGATGAGGTTGTCCTGTAGGTAGGTGGTAGCAAAGAGGACTTGTCTTGAATGTGCTGCCTGCCTGACTGAGGGAATGTGTTTTTCAGGGTAGTGCTACTACTGGTGTTGGTATTCTAATTTTTACCATTGCCATCCTTTTGATTTGATCAAGTGAAGTCCATTTGCAGTATGACCTAATCATTGCTTTCATCCTAAAATAAATGGTAGCTCTCAAGGTTGGTGCTGGTTTGAGGAAAATTCTCTCTTCCAGCCTAGTCAGTTATCCATATCAGCCAAAAGTCTTGGGTGTCCTTATAAAATGTTTGAAAATTAGAAATATTTCTCTTGTGTAGAACTTTGAATCATACATGTAAAATTTGAATTAGTAGACTGTTGAAAATCACACTGGTTTATGTTAATTTATAGATATTAAGACCCTTTTTCTACTAAAGGATACATCTTTGTGCTAGGAAGGAAAGGTTTTATTCCTTTGTCAAATTAAGAACAAATTACCACTGAATAGGACTCTGTTAAAAAATGTGCTTCTACACCTTGATCTTGGTCAGTTATTTCTCATTCCAAGTTTTACAGAACTCTTTTTCATATTTCATTCCACATTTGTAGGTCTTTAAGGGCACAGAGGTTCCAAAGATCCAGTGCAACTTCAGGATTAATACAGTTGTTAAAATTTTGTACTTTGTGTACATTCTCCTGGTGTCTTTTTGCAGATGTATTGTTGGGAATACATTTTGTGCATTTTACACCTGGAAAGTTGCTTCCAGTGGAAAATTGTCCCTATGCTTGCAGCTAGTACAGAAGAACTAGAAGTTATTTTATCACAAACCAGAATATCACTTTGGGGTACATGTGGGTTTTATTTAATGGGTTTACTCTAGTTGTCAGTAACAAGCAGAGCTTGGGTGGGTGTGGATATTTGTGTTAAAATTAATTTAAATTGTGATTAAGGATAGAAAGCATTGTAGTCGATTTTTTCCCCTAATTTTAGTGTATCTTCTAAGCAGATTTTTTGTTCTTTTCTTTTCTTGCAGCATCTTTCCTTGAAAGCAAAAAGGGCTAAAGTAGATGACCACTGACATGACTTCAGTAGTTGTGACATCAGAAGCAGAACCTACCAGTGATTTCAAGCTGGCTACAGTCCATTCAGCAGTCAGTTCATTAGCAATTTGATCTTCCATCAACCTAAATGTTTAAATGCCTGCCAGGATCTGTAGGGGTTTATGCATGACCAGTACATTGTAAACCTAGAGCTTGCATTGTGGACATTTTAATCTTTGCCTACTTGACCTCTGTCGTTAATCTGGGCATGTTGCTCCTTTTAAATAGGTAGAAAAACAACTTAAAAAGTGAGAGGACATACAGGACCACAAAAAACTGAAACCTTCAAGAAAGAAACAGATTTCCTGGAGTGGTACTGCCTTAGGAGTGTGGGGAGTAGGGTACCCTGCCTCCTGTCACCCAGAGCACTGTGACTTACACCGGCCAAACTGAGCCTGGCTCCTGCCAGCAGGAGCTCAGGGCAACCAACTACCCCTTGAAATGCAAGGTGCTGCCATGGAAACATTGATTTGTGTTGGACCATCCCAAACTGGTGCAGCTTGTGCTCCCAAGCAGTTCAAGTGTTCTGCCCGAGGCTGAGCTGGCCCAGCTCACTGTGCTGAGCAGACCCTGCTACTGAAATGTCTGGGTTCTGCACATGGGAGTTGCGGTTTGGGGAGGGGGAGAAAGAGCAGCTCAGTGTTTTTAAGATGGATTAATTTTCTGCTCAATCAGGGGACTAAAGATGTGTGTTCACAATCAATCAAGTTCACAGACAGGGCTTTACTTTTCTTTTTCATCCTATGAGAGAAAAAATGTTAACCTTCCACTGGTTGGAAATACCAATAAATTTTATCTGGGGAATATGATGAAACTCTGTTTTTTAGCCTCTGTTGATCAGCAAAGGAGGAAATGTTCTATACTTTCCTATAAGGAACACAGTCCTTTATATTTCTTTTATTACAAATCTGTTCTTTACTGCTTGGGGCTCTTTTCCTCTGTTACTGAGGAGAAGGATGCTCTGAACACTTGCTGCTTTAATCAGGATTCCATGGCTATTTTTCAGTAAGGAATTATGCTTGTTTGTGTTTTAACAAGACAGCTTGGATACATGTATTTATTTATTTCCATTTTTTTCCATTTTTACCTATTGATATTTATTTTAGAAAGACATCACTTGAAAATTTTATTTTTGTAATTCAACTGATCTATGTGGTTTTGGCATATTAACTGTTTTATTTTCTTCTTTAAAAAGAAAGGATGTAAATAGGCAAAAATTTCTACATAGAACAAATGCCTTCCTCATCACAGGACTGCCTTGAAAACTTTTTTGAGAGCTTCTTTACCTTGTCCCTTCCAAATACCTGCAGAGAGAGCACGCTGTGCCACGTGCACTGTGTGGTCTCCTCAGTGTGTCTGTCCTGACTGCCAGCACAAACACATGTACCAGTCTCCAGGAATGGCACCAGCAGCTTGAAAACTGTGTCACCTTCCTCCTTGTTGTCCCTGTGACCCTCACCTTTGTGTCACTCTCTTAGACTGGAAGCTCCCTCGGGGCAGGGACTGTCTCCTAGCCAGAGCTGAGAGCAGTGTTGGAACTCACTAAAAAGATTCCATTTGCAGGTTTTTTTTCTCTTAAAGGATCTTAGAGGAAGAACTGAATATGAAGACTTGTCAATTGTCTGTGTTTCTCTGTCCTCTGGAAGTATTCTTAAGAAAAATAAAACTGTTGAATTGAGGAAGCTTGGCAATGCATCACTTTGGCCTGAGCAGGGGGTGACTCCCCAGGGTGCTGGTTGGTGTGTTGGGCTGGGCTGGCAGTGGGTGCCACTGCATTTGGAGAATTTTGGGTGGCTCTGGAGACCTGTCTTGTCCAATGGTTTTTTTCCCTGGCTGCACAGCTGCAAAATTTCCTCTGGGATTGATTGATTCCTGCTGAGGTCAGAACCCAGAACCCAGTGGTGTGAAGCTTTGTCACAAGCTGCAAACCAGTTATGTAATAATGAGTGCAGTAGGTCTCTATAGACTAAAAAAAATAAATGGAGACTTGTCTTTTTAGCAGTTTTATGAACTATTGAGGTATCACACCCAGAACAGGCAGACCTTACACTAGAGATGCAGGCTAGGAATAAATGTTACTAGAATCCAGACTAAGGTCACCTTTAGAGAGAAAACACTGCTGCATCAGAGATGTGGGCCCTTGGAAGGTGTTGGAAGACAGAAAACTTAAAAAACTCTGGAAATATTTATTTTGTAAAGCTTTGGCCTCCAGCTCCCTGCTGGATTAGTAAAAGAGCATTCTGCCTTAAATAGCTTTGTGTAAGGAGGTGGCTCACTGCCTTGGTGGGGGCTCTTTGCTGCATTAACAGGCTGGTGTGGGGGAGATTGGAGTCATTTGAAGAAGGTTGTCAGGAGTTAGGAAACATTTAAGGATTTGAACCCTGGCTTTTAGAGAATGAGGTTAAAATGTCAGCCTGTTGAATCAAAATACTGCTTGGAATAGAAGTCATTTCACTGCTGGCAAGGAGACAGATTTTTTAAAAAGTAAATTTATACCTATTGACATCAAATGAATGGGGGGTGAAAAAAAGTGCACTCCTCAAGCACCTCAAAGTGCTGTCAGTGTTTCTACTCAGGACTTCAGTATTGTCAGCTCTAGAAGAAAATTAAGTTAAACTGAAAGATACAGCCAAGAAAATATTAATTGAAGTATATTTCCCATCTTGTGGATTAAAAGTAATTCTGATTAAATTAATGGGAAGACAGTCACAACCATTTCTGGTTAATCTGAAGAGAGAGACAAGTAACTAAAAGTTGGGAACCTTGGTTTTAGGAAGGAGGAGCCTTCAGAATCTTTTGGGAGCATCAGTGTCATGGATAACTGCTCATCCTGGGATTCTGCTGTCACTGGGTCAGGCAATTTCACTGAAAGCAGCTTGGAAACACGTTTATTATTCTAATTTCATAATGTTTATCAAGTGATCATGCAATCAACAATTGGCAAAGGAAGTGGCCACCACAACTCAGCATTTAGGGGAAGTGACTCTGCAAGATGAATGGAAGTAGCTTATGGAAAAACTGTTCTTATATCCAGATTTTGGCTTAAAAGTGGCTGCATTTTGAGAAAAGTGCCAGTAGATGGCAGGCACTGGTTTCAAGAAGTATCTTGGAGAAAAACTAATTGGCCAATTCTTCAAAAGTTTGCTTGTTCCTCAGCTTTAACATTTAATTAGTTTAATGGTAAGTGGGATGAGAAAGGGTAAAGGAAAATCTGTTGGTGACTGTGGGATGAAGGCAGTATTTGAGGTGCAGAGATTAGTGAAAAGCTGAGAGGGATGATGAATGCCCTGCTGGTTTGAAAGCAAACAAACAAAATGCTCTAAAAATCCCCCAAAATTCCCAACCAGGACATTCTATAGTGGTTCTGTCACTTACACCCTGAGTCATAAAAATGGCATTTTGTCCACACTTCATATTCACTACAAAGGAATCTTTGAGCTGTGTTGGATTCTAACCGTTATTGTAATAAACAAAATTAACAGTTTAGTGCAAAAAAACTCCAAACCCCAAACCAAACAAAAAAAAATCCCTCTGTTCTGTTTGTGGCAGGGTGGCAGATGTGATTTGTCTCAAAGGGTGCAGGAATATCTTCCTGCTCCATTCCAAAATTGGCTTTTACAGGGCTGTGATATGCAGGGGTTGTGTTTGCTGTGTTGCCAATTATGAGCAATCAAAAATTGCCTGAGGAAAAAAAAATCTCTTTTCCTCCTTTTTACAATAATAGGTAGAATTTAAAATAACGAAATGCATTTACCTTATCTTTCAGATTTATTTGAACTGTCCCTTACAGTTTGCTGGAGCACACAGAGCAGTGGGAGCTCCACTCAAGGGAATCCCTGGTGCTGAGGTCGCTGTGGGATCAGGAGCTGGCTGCAGCTGCACATCCCACCCTCGCTGTGTCCTTGCTTTCCCAGGTCCAAGGCTGCTCCCTGTGCTCTCCCCCAGGCTGGGTGCTGCAGGCAGGGGCAGAAAGAGCAAAATGCTGAGGTAGAAGCAGTCAGAGGAGGGTGTTTGCTGTCCTTGGGGTGTTCCTGATGTCCTCACACAGATGTCTGGAAGTGGGTGGGTGTCCCTGCAGTGAGTCCTGCTTTGCTTGCTCAGTCTCTCCCTGCAAGGCTCCCTTCAAGGTCTCCCACCTGAGCAGGGATCACCAGCACACCCCACCAGACTTTCCATCCTGTACTGCTTTGCTTGGAAAGTCAAACCTTATAGGAGAGAGAGCAGGACAGAGCAACAAATCACATCTTGGTTCCCTTCAGCCAAGAAATAGATTGTTTATGGTGGATGCCTGTTGGCAGAGAGGGAATGTTTTGGTGTCAGGAAGCATCTTCCATGAGCCAGGTTTTGTGGAACTCCTGCTGCTTCTCGCTTTGGTGTCTGGGGAGATACCAGGGTTTCATAAGCTGTGCCAAGATCCTGCTGCAGCCAGGGCAGGGAAGGGACTCCCTGAGCTGTGCTGGGACCTGGCAGAACCAGGATCATGTTCAGCCCTGCCACAGGGAGCAGGATGTGCCTGGCCCTGCCTCTGTGCTGGCACAGGCTGGGGCAGTGCTGCTGGGAGGCATCCATCACAGAGGCAGCTGTGGATGTAAATACAGGCTGGGACAGTGTGAAATAGTGATGGCCATTAGGAGCTGTCAGGACACCAGCAAGGCTCTTTGCAGCTCCCTGGGGATGCTGGGCAGCCTGGCACGTGGAGGGGGTTGTGTCAGAGCTGCAGCATTGTTGGACAAGTCTTGTCTTACTCAAAATCTGTCCTTTTGGAAATTGCAGCTGCTGCTGATTTAACCCTTTGCACTGCACTGGTGGGAAAGCAGCATGTTAAAGAGTGAGGGGTAGATCAGGGAAGCCTTTATCTTGGTTTAGCTAGAGAAGCAGAAAGTGATTCCTCCTGCAGCTGTGTGCAGGGGACTTGCTGCACTGGAGCCTTTCCAGAGGTCACTCCTGCCTCTGTTACAAACCCTGCCCTGTCTGAGCAGCATCATGGCAGGAGTCAGTGCAGGGTTTGGACACCTGGTGTGCCTTGCAGGGCTCACCATGGAGAGAAGGACACACTGCTGGTGGTGTGTGTGTGTGTGTGCTTCTTGCTGGCAGCAGGGCACATCTCTCTCGCTGTGCTGAGAGGGACCAGGCTGCCACTGCCCCTTTGTGTGGCCAAGGGTCCCCACATCACAAGGGTGATGCTTGTGAGGTGTCCACATCCCCTAGCATTGATTTTCCAAGCAGCTGTCAAGACTCATGTTATGTTCTGTTCCTATCCTATCCTAGCATGGAAAAGGCTAATTTTAGTGAATTCTGTAAATGGCAAATGGCCCTATTCAAACCTCATGAACCCCTGCTCAGGAGGTCCCCACTGGTGCCGTTTTGAGGGCAGTGTGTAACCCCCTCTGTGCAGGGAACTCTGTGGGTATCTGTGCCCTTGGTGTGATTTATCATTGCACCTTCAATTTCAGCACCATTTGGAGCCTCCTGAGGATGTGCTGT
Source organism: Catharus ustulatus (assembly GCF_009819885.2). NCBI lineage: Eukaryota > Metazoa > Chordata > Aves > Passeriformes > Turdidae > Catharus > Catharus ustulatus. Next base: position 10,912,651 of record NC_046237.1, on the reverse strand, counting down.
CCCACAAGGAAGGCTTGTGAAGCTGAGTGAGGCAATCCAAGTGGGAAGCACTCCTCACTGAGCAGGGAATGCAGGCAGCAGGGCTTGGTGCACGTTGGGAAGAGCAGCTGCTGCTCTGGACCTGCTCCACATCCTCCTGCTGCTCTCCATCCAAAACTTCCCACAGACACCTCCTAACTCTTGTCCCTTTGTCACAAAGTCCTCTTGAGTCCATTTAAGGGCTGTCTTGTGAGTGTGAGGAGTGGAATAGAGAGGGAAGATGTATTGTGGAAGGAAATGTCAGGGACTGGGGAGGCTGAAATATGTGGGAACCCGCTACTCCGTCATTTGAGTGAAGTTCCCATTAGGGTTTGGAAACCTTCCAGGAGCCCTTGTACCTAAGCAAGCAATAACTTCTGGCAAGACAGGAGTTTTAGGCTTTGCCAGAATTCCTGCATCAGGTGCAGTGAGAGAGGACAGAGCCTGACAGAGCTCTGCCCAGGGCACAGCCACAGAGGCAGGCACTGTGCCTGTCACCATCACAGCTCTTCCCAAGGTGGGCTCTCCAGGGAAAAACACCTTCAACGCCTCCAAAGGCACTGCTGACCATTTTGGAGCAGGCTGCTTTGTGTATTTTTACCAAAGTTAGTAGATAAACATTGAATATTCACCTCCTCCCTCCAGAATTTCATTCTGGAATAACTTTTTGGCTGGAAACATGGAACTGGAACACGTGCATTTTGCTGTTGACTTTGTCTCTCTCTGGGTAAATCCACTTGTAGTTCATTTTACTGAAGTGTAAATATGGGTGAAATTTTATATCCTACAGCAGTAGGAGACTGCAGTGTCTGTCAGATTTATTGACACCCACAAACATGATGCTTTCTGGAAGGCAAAAATGATTTTGGCAAGTGGGTTTGCATGTTTGGAATTTTGTCACCAAAACTGGCTGGGATGGTTTAGAGAAAACTCTTCTTTCTAAACTGGAAGGAGCAGATTGCTGACATCTGATATTTCTCAGCACTGACTGATCTTTAAATGCTTGCTTGATTTCAGTTGCACTTTTTTCCTCACTCCACTCTCTCTGGCTGAGTGGCAGAAAGTATTTTGCCACATCCCTGTCCTTGCTGTGCTTTTCCGTTGCAGACCTGCAAAGGAAGCTTGTTTCCCTTCCCTTTCTGTTCAAAAACCTGTGAAAGAAGCAGGGTGAAACTTCAAAACATGGATAAAGGGTTAGAATCTTCCTTGGGAAAAAATAATGAAGACCATTTTTACTGGAAGTTTTCAGTGCAAAAACCAGAAATTAAGATTGTGGCACTGTCTGCACTGCCCAGCTGTTGAGGCTGTCTGTCCAAGCTGTGCTTTGCACACACACAACAGTCCCACTCACTGGGCAATGCAGAGAAATGAAAATGTCCTTCCAGAGACTTCCAGCATCTCATTTGCTTCTGCAGGCTGGTGTTGTTTAGGCTGAAGGGTTGGTGTGGCACAGCCAAGGGGGAAGCATTGAGAAGGCTGCAGTCAGCAGGCTGCTGTTAAAATCTTGCTGCTTACGTGATGCTGAGCAGATGATATGGAGCTCCTCATGGAGCAACACAGGGCAAACACGTCAGGAAAGATGGCAAGGGAATCCAAATTAATGATTATGGGGAGCAGCTTTTCCAGGCAGTGTCTTGTCTGTGCAGCCAGGATGGTTCAGTGGTTTGGAAGCTCTTTTAACAACTTTAAAGATTGAATCCCTCCTCACTGTAGTGTAAACTTGCTTTAGTTATTTACAGCTACATGCATGAAAGGGCTCTGGGAGTGAGTCAGGGAGCTGTGAGGGCTGGCTTTGGGTGTCTGGCTCCTGCAGGGGACACCACAGCCTTGTGTGGGAGTCTGATCTCCCAGGCAGTGCAGAGGGACTGCTGATGCCAAAGGATAAGGTGCATGGCACCCAGTTTGCTAACTGAGATAGCTGAGATAGCCAGGGAAGAGGGAGTTTGAGGTGGTAGTGCCAGTGCTAGCTCAGCTCTTTGAGGTACTGTGAAACCTCTAGTGGAACTGAGTTTCTAAAAGCCTCCCATAAAGTGATGTAGGGAGAGGTAATGCAGTCTAAAACTGGAAACCCAGAGCTCAGACTCCAGCGAGATGCTGATGGCCAGCAGTGATCTGGCTGTGCAGAGTTGTGTCCCCTTCTGAGGGAGAGGGACTCAGTCCAGTTCATTGGCCTTTGCTGGTAAAGAAGTGCAGGGATGGTGACTCCTGCAGCACACTGCTACAACCTGCTGCAGCAAACAGCTACAATTCCAGCTGTAGCAGCAGATAAGTGATAAATTCCTGCATGTTGGATCAGATGCACTCACCCAAACTGTGGTGGCACTTCCAAGCCCTCTTCAGTGGCAAGTGGTAGCACTGACCAGCTCAGGAGAGGGGTCAGGGTGCCAGGAGGGGACCTGGGCACCCCCTGAGCACAGATCAGCTCCCCTTGCAGCAGGGAACCAGCACCACAGCACCCTGTGGCTGCAGCTGTGCAACAGCAGCTTCACAGGGAGCCCCAAACCCTTCTGCAGATGCTGTGGTGTGTTTGGTGTGACAGGGTGCAGGGCAGAACATCTGGCTGGGGGTCTGGGACAGGAGCTGGGAGCGGAGCCCAGTCCCCTGAGCTGGTGCACACCCAGGGCTGGGGTGCCTGGCACAGGCACTGGGGTTAATGGGGAGGGCTGGGGAGCCTGGGATGCTGACAGCAGGGCCAGCCAGGCCCAGAGGCACTCAAGTAACAAATTGAACAGTGAATATCTTAAGATGACTTTGGTTTATTGTCCAGATCAGGTCAGCGGAAAAAATATTGGGAGACTGAACAAAGAGACAGGCTGCTTTAGCAGATAAATGGACTGATCATTTCGTATTGAGGAACAATCTCTAAAACATAGTTTACTGCACAGCTGAGGGCTGAAGCATTTGCTGATGCCAAGAGCTCCTTCTGTGACCCTCGGCACGCGTGGAATTAAATGGCGCGGTGTTTTTTGATGGTTAAACTCCCCGAAGAAGACACTCCATTTGTTACCAGGGCTCTGATGAAGTAAAGTGTGGTTTATATGTACAAGGCTGGCCTTCAACTCATCTCAGAATGAATGGAGAGGTAAAATTGAATTTTACACTCCTGCTGCTATGATTAATGTGCGGCGCTGGAGCCGGGTGCTGGCCGCAGGAGGGCAATGCAGGCTCGCTCCAGAGGAGCCTCCTGAGCCTCCTGCACAGGAGCAGCCAGAGGGGCTGCACAAATGAATAGCTGCTGCAGGAATAAACCTGTTAGCACCATAAATCCCACCGTGCCTGGCCCAGCGCTGCACTCCGACGGGAGCTGCACCTGACAAAGGAATGAACTTGTTAGATGGATAAAAGAGCACGGGGACATTAAATCAGGGTCTGGTGGCAGGGACTCAGAGGGCTGGACAGGGGTAAAGCTGCTCAGGGACGGGCTCAGTGCTGGACAGGGAGCTGCAGGTGGCCCTTCAGCCATGCAGCTCCTCTGGGATGGCTCAGAGGGAGAGCCCAGGGCTTTGGAAGCTTCTCATGGGCAGGACAGGGACAAACTGCCCCACAGACCTGAGTGGCTGTGTTGTTCCCACCCACCACAGGAGAAAAGGAGAAGGTGAGACCTGTCCACAACTTCCCTTGGGACTGTGTGGCTTCTGTAGGAGGGAGCTGGGAGGCTCTGTGGAGCATCCTTGCACTCAGCATTGCACTCCTGTCCCACTCCCTGGCACTGCTTGTCCTGCTGGGCAGTGTGCTGTGTGCCTGTGGCTCCTTTCCCACAGTCCCAGCGGGCAAACAAAGCTTCTGGGAAAACCTTCACTGCCAAAATTGTCCTCTGGCTCTCCTGCATGTTCAGGGAAGTGCTGCTGCCTCATCTCCATGGTGGTGATCACCTCCTTCACCCTGACCCCCAGCTGGCCAGTGATGGCTCCTGGCTGGGCCACAAGGAAATTCTCCCTCCTGGCTCATTCCTGGATGTGGGAATGATCCAACCCCGCTCACTGCTCAGTGCCCCAGATTTCCTTGGCAGCATTTGAACCTGTGGTAGGACACTCAGCTGTTAGAGTGGTGTGTTCTTTGAAAAGACACATTTCTAAAGGTATAAATCAGGCAAATGTTGGGCTAAGTACTGCAGAGGACAGTTCCTATGTTAATTCAGGTAGTGGAATAGTTTCCCTGAGATTTATTGTACTATTTACCTAAAAATGGAGCAATTCAAGCCAATGACATACATTAAAAGCAATTGTCTTTCACCATCTCTCCAGCCCTGAGCTCAGGACTTTGAAAGGCTAAAGATCAGAGATGGTAACAGGGAAACAACCTGGAAACCTCTTAGATCTGCTCTGCTGAAACCAATGGACTCCCACTGATGTGACTGAAAACAGAACAGTGTAAATCATTGCTTCTTTTTCTTCTTTCATAAACTGAACTTTACATGTCAAGTCTCAGGTGAAACTTATTTTACTTTTTATTTTTTTGTTGGATTGCAAAATCAGGAATACTGGTTTAGATCTTACGATTTTTTAAAATTTGTTTTTAATTCTAGATGAGTTATTTTGGTTTGCTTTTAGATATTTCTAAATTGAGACACATTTCTAAGGTTCTCTCACTAGAAATGATTCTCTCAGTCTCATCTTAAGATGTGAACAGTACTCTGCCCTTACCAAATGTGAGGTGCACAGGGCAGAAAGCCTGTTTGCAGGGGTGGTTCTTTGTGGATACATTTCTCAGATGTTGGAGTGGAATGAGTGGGTTCTTTTCAGGCAGCACCTTGCCGGTTTTGAAAACAGTTCCCTGCTTCCAGAGGTGAGGCTGGAGAGGCTTCTCCATCCTGTGGGCAGGTAGAGTGGAATTAAACACTCCCTGCCCTAAGGAGGGCTCTGCTTTCCAGTGCTCCCCAAAACCAGCTTTGCTCTTTAAATTGATAACTTTATTTACATTTAAATTTATATTCAGAAGGTACTAAACAGTGCTGTTTGTTCTACCTTGCTATGCAAAAATAATTTTGTTTCGCTTTCTGTGCTGTGGAGCTGAGAGGAAAAGTTCTGTTGGTGAGGGAGACAAACTTTGCCTGGTAAATCTGAGCCCTCCAGCCCAGCTGGGTGGTGTGGCTGGGGCTGGGGGTTTTTCAACATCTGCTCCAACTCAGCCCTCTGAGCCCAGCCACGGGCACCCGCTGACAAACAATGAACGGCTGAAGGATAACAATGAGTCAGGTGAAAAAAGGAAATTGTTTTTTTGACAATTTGCCGTTGGGCAGGGGGGGAAGGCAAAAGACCCTGTGGGAATGAAAAGCCTAGGAGAAAGGGGATAAGTTAACATTAAATGGGCATGTGGTGACAGGGAGGGAAATGGTGGGACAGCTGGAAATGCAGCAGGAGCCTGCAGAAAATCGATACGAGATAAGCGTTCCAGGGGTAGTGCTGTTCATCAGGTGACAGAGTTAAAGGCAGCGAGACACTAAAAGTGAGAAAATATCACTGACCCCCTGCAGTATTGATCAAACAGCTGAGACACTCAAGGCCAAAGTCACTAATAAAGTGAGACATATCTGCAAGGAGCCCATGAGAGCAGATGAGTTGGCTTCCGAAGGTCTTGAAAATAAAAATAAAACATATCTGCAAAAGTTCTTGTTAACCATCTTCTTTGTCTTGTTAAGTGCAAAGGAGACAAAGCAGCTTTGCTGGGAGGCACAGAGGAGAGGTGTCAGGTTTGCTGTGCTATTTGAAACTGAGTGGATTTTGTACAGAGAGAAAAAAAAAGAGCCTGTGATGCTGGGGAGGGACAGCAGCTCTGCCAGGACAGCTGCAGAAGCCACCTGAGCTTGGGTCATGCCCAAGCCTTCAATGGGTCAGTCTGCTCACCTGTGGAGACACCTGAGCACATCTGCCTCAACACCCCTCAGAGCACAAGCCTTGAACCAGTTCTCACAGGGGAGCTCAGGTGATTTGTGCTCCTTGGTTTTCTCTAACTGCACCTGGCTGAGGGAGGCAGGTGAGGACAGGCCCCTGCCAGGACACAGGTGCTTCAAATAGGAACAATAATTAAATTAACAGAAGTTTATTCCCTGCCTCCTCCCCCTTGAAATGCCTGAAATTTGGCCTGGAGGATTTGATGCTCTCCTTCCCTGTTTGGAATAGGCTCAGGTCAGCTTGTGTGGGTGCAGGCACAACCTGCAGCTATCCTTGACCACCTCTAGAACTAAAACTTGCCCCAGAGCTGGATGTTTGGGTTCTGCTGTGTGCTGGGAACTGTACAAATGTTCCAGCTCCAGGACACTTCAAAAAGACTTTTTTATGGTGAGAGGACAGTGTGAAAGGAGAGAGGTAAGTAGTTGTAAAGAGAGCAAATGTGTTTAAAAGTGTTGCCTGGATGAGGCTATGGGGTTGGCTACAGGGGGAATGGAATAATTTTATTTCTGATGTTGCATGTTAAATAAGAAAACCCCCTGTCTACTCTCTTCTTGTTATTAAAGGGAACAGGAGAGTCTTTTCACCTCCCCTGTTTTTTTATGGGTGAAGTTCCTGAGTGGTTGTTCTGTGCTGGGAAATATCCAATTTAAAGATTTGAGACATGTCCAGCTAGTCCCTTGCAGGATTGTGGATTTTGAGGGAATGATTCTTAGATATGTGCATCTCTGTAATGAAAACCCAGTAAATTAGAATAGCTCCTTTTGGTTACTGTTTTTATCTTCCAGAAAAATCTTTGCTGTTTCACACACTTTAGAAATAGGTGAGTTAGGAACTAAATGTTCTGCCTGACCTCTGCAATGCTGAAATGCCCTTTTATTGCAGTTCTTAGTGGTCTAGGAAGGGCAGTGTCCCAGAACCAGTCAGAAACAACAGAGAGGGTCTGTCTAGGTTATTTTCTGGAGCTATTTTAGTTATCCCAGCATTTGCACCATTATCTGTTCACATGAACTGTTATCTTTGTGCACTTTTACCTGCCTTTATTGTGGTTGAATACTGGGAAAACAGAGCTACTTGGGAAAGAAAAGGAAAAACTCCACCCTTTTGTTAGATTTTTATGAAAGATAACTTCCCCTGGCTCCTGTCTTTCCTCTGGCTTTTGCCCCTCTCCCTTGTGGAGCAAAGCAGGAAAGGAAGATGAAATAAATACTGCCTTGCTAACTGGAGGTAGCTGTGAGATCCCTGTGGTGGTGATGATGTAGAGCCCTAAAAGCATCTGTGCTGTGAATAACTCCAGCACAGGAACTGGCAGCTCCCCCTGAGGAGGCGTTTTGGGGGGAGAGAAGAGTCCACAAAGGAAGCTGACAGAGGAGAAGGGATTTATGTGGCTCAGCTGTAGGGAAAAGAGGTTAAAGGAATTGCTGGATTCATCAGGTTTCTGAGATAATAGAAACAACTGCACCTGAAATTCCTGTTTGAAGATCCTAAACCCAGAAGACTAGGCTGGTTTGTGTGTTTTAATGGATAGGGTTACCATTGGAAATGTTTGCCAGATTTAGCTGGGACATTGAGCATTTTATAGACAGCAAGATCAGATTGGTCAGCAAGGAGAGATTAATTTAATTAAATCAATGTGTAATTGCTTAGCCTCATAATAAAATCTTGAATAAGAACTTTGGACAGAAAAATTGATTACATTTGCAGGGTATAAAATGGAACAACTTTTTGTTCATTAAATACTTTTGCAAAGGTTTAGAAAATGATTGACTTCTTCCTCTCCTCATTTCCCAAACCCTTCACATGATAGAAAAACTGGTAACCTGGTTTGGGATTTTTCTTCTGCTGTTGTGTCTTCCAGCCTTACAAGTTTGAACATGCAGTGGGAAAAAGAGGAAAACCCCACTGCAACCCTTTGCACCTCTGGCCCTTCAGAAAGAGACAGTTGTGCTTATTTTGGTGTTTTCAGATGTTTTCTTTCAGCCAGGTTTCCTTACCTAAATACGGAGCAATGATCAAGATTTTTAAAAGCTCAGTGATCTTGGGCATGTGGCTGTGGGGTGCACATGTATTTCTTGCACACCCTGCTGAGTTTTTTATTCTGAGTCTGTTAAATTTCATTATTTCATTTCCTAAGAAGTCAGGTGAGATGCTTGGGCAGATGGGGTAAATTATGAAGGAGATGATGCTGAAGCAGGCCAGGTGCAGGAAGGTGCTGCTGCCCTCCAAAGAGCTCCCCTGCAATTCCTAAATATCTGAATTGACTTGTTAACTTTGCTAGCAGGATCCCAAAGGGGCTTTGCTATGTCTACTCTTAAAACAAAGAACTTTTCAAGGAAAGCTCTTTGTTTTAAGAGTAGTCCTTTACCCTTTTTTTCCATGCAGCTTAGGCATCCCACTTAGCTTGTCTGCAGGGGTTGAGAAGTGCAGGTGAGTGTGGATGTGCTATAGCCCCTCCTGGACCTGGGCTCCATCCCCAAACTGCTTCTCTGTGCCTGTACCCCCTCCCAAAGCTGAGCCACCTCCTGATGTGCTGCTCACAGAGGGGGAGCTGGGCAGTGCCACCCCCACAGGGATGATGTGGGCTCCCTGGGGTCCCTGTGAGCACAGCCAGGGCTGCTGTGTGACCCTGCCGGTGCTCGGGGGCAGGCAGCATCCCCAGCACTCCCTGCCATCTGTACTTGTCTCATTACCAGTGCTCTTTGTGTTTTCTTCGGGGGATGAGTAATGGGGCAGGGCTGGAGGGAAGGGATGGTGCAGGGGAGGAGAGCAGTGATTTGTGGCATGGGGATCCCATCCTGGAGAGGAGCACTCTGACCTTGCTGAGCACCCAGGGGCAGCCCCAGCTGCTGGTGGGGGCTGTTTGCTTGGGTGGGGACTGGGGTGGGATTTAAGATCGTTTTCACCTGTAAGTGCCAGTTATTGGTGTTTTAATATCTAAATATTCCCCAACAACCCCACAGTGGTTCTGAAAGCAAGCCATGTCCTGTGAGACCTGAAGAGGTGTAAGATTTCTGGGCCTGTGATCCAAGCTGCTGTGCTCATCCTTGATGAGGAAAATCTCCCAATTGTTCTGAGAGTTAGTTTAACAAATCAAACTGTTTGAAACAGTAACTTTATTTTTTTTTTTTTTTTGGAGGCAAAGATAATTCTGGATTTCTCAGGGCAGAAATCTTTACCCAAACAGCAGCTGTAGCTCTGTAACCACCCTTCCATTGGTGGAGCACGTTGGTGGCTGCATAAAGCGCATCTGCCCTTGAGGCACAAAGGTTTTGTTAGGATATTCCATGGTTTTGTGTAGGCTGGGTGTAATTCTGGTGGGAAATTGAACCTTGATGCACCTTTTTTATTTTGTGTGTGTGTATGCAGTACCTGCCTTCTGAGAGCATTGGTTTTGTTTTGTTTTTTTTTTTTTACTTCTTGATCAAGAGGTTCCCAGAATGGTTGTGCTGACCTCCAAGGGACCCTCCCTGTGCTTTCCTGTGGTGCAGTTTGGGATCAGGGATCCTGTTCTAGTGAAATCCAAATATTTTGGCCTCTTGGAGATTTACAGGGGTGGGGAGAGGACAGGACATTTTGTGAGGGTGATGAGTGGAGTATGAATTCCTACCTCATTGAGAAACACACAAATGAAAAATTTGGATGGGCCAAAAGAGAAGATTTAGCTCAGTATCAGTTCAGCCAAGCTTTTGTAATTGAGCCTTTCTATCTGTGTTTCACCAAGTTCATTGTGGTGCCTTTAAACACTTGCAGCCATCTAAGTTCCTGAACAGTAAGGGAGGGTGGAATTCTTTGGCCACATCCAGGTAGCAAAGAACAGTTTGTACTTCACTAGCAGAATTTGTTTGTGATGCCACAAACCTTCCCCTTGTTTTGTGTGATACTTAAACATCTTGGATCAAGAAAACTCCAAAACCTGGCTCTTGTCTCACATGAGGAATATTTACATGTGGAATATTTATAGTTTCAGTCAAGGGTTCTATGGGATACTTTTAGATGTGATTCAGTAATTTTATCAAGGCTCATTTTTATTCTGGAGCACATGGTTTTATGCGGATTTTCTGTTTTGTTTTTTATTTTTCTACCTATTTTTTTGCCACCTGATTCCCAAGAAGAGGTTTCTTGACATCTGCACGAGCTCATATCATGCTCTAACCTGTGATTATAGAGAATTTCATGCTTATCTTGCCCTCTGGGGCTGTTCTGACAGAGAGGATTCCACTGTTGATCAGAGCTGTGTTCAGTGAGGTGAGGCCTTTGCAGCACAGTCCAGCACTTCTGACTCTTCCAACTCTCTCAGGATTTAGAACAAGATGGGTGTCTGGGAAGAATTTAAAAACTTCAGCTAAATGCACTGGGAGTTGGCACACTCGTGTTTTATTGCCAGTTTTGCCTTCACATCAAGTTTTACAGCTGCAGATGACCCAGCCGTGTCCCAGTGCCTCTGGCAGGAGGTGACCTGCCCGCTCTGCTCCCTTCTCCTGCCTCTGCACAGGTGGTGCTTGACCCAACTCAGGGCTGAGGCTGGCTCCTGGGTCAGTTCTCTGTCAGACAAGAGCAGGGATGAGGATTTCTCCATTTGGGATGTGCATGTAGGACTAAATTCTGCACCCTGGAGTGACAGCACTGAGCATCACTTCCCCCCACAGCCAGGGACGTGGAGGGACTGTCCCCACTCCTCCCCTGACATTTGTACCTGTCTGACCTCTGTGTCCACCTGGCAGAGGTGGAATCACAGGCACGGCTGAGATGGGCTGAGGACTCAAACCAACTGATTGCACAAGTTTGGGGAAACAGCTAATCCTTCCCAGCACACTGCCCTGCTGGCTGTCCTGGGAGAGCAGAGTGAGCTCACTGCCCAGTGAAACCCTCACAGGCTTTTCCCTGGCACTGATGCTGTGCCCAGCAGCATTAATCAATCACCTCCTGATCCATGACTGACTTCAGAGCAGGACAGCCCCTTCACCTGAGCATCTCCAAGAGCTGTGCCACCATTAATGCATTCCCCAGGAGTCTCACTCCACTTTTACAGGAGCAAACACAAGTCAGGAGGAGGACAGTGCTGCAGCACCATTCGAGGGAAGGAGCTGGAAGGAAAGACAGGAGCCCTGAGTGCTGGCTCTGAGCTGCAGGTCAGAGTTTCTGATGCTCAGCTCGTGGCATTGGGAATAAACATCCAGCCACTCAGATTGGGTTACCCCCTGAGAATCCTCTGAGTGCTAAAAATAAATCTGAAAAGTAAAAGCTCCTGCTGGGTGCACCAAAACACAACAGGCATCAAATTGCATTAGAATGTTTATATTGAGGAAAATTGCATCCTGCAAACTTAAATTATCTCTCTCCTCCCTCTCCCCTCCCACCTGCCACAGCCCATTTCCTATTATATTTTTCTAACAAACCAATAGATGCTTGAAATCATGGAAAGCCATAAAGAATTGGAATCAAATTAAGTCTACATTCTAACTGCATTAGGTGCTGTCAAGCATAGTTTACTCACTCTTCACAGTTCTATCTAGAGGCTAAACAATTTTGTACCCTTTCTCTACTAATCAAAACTGATTACTCTGATAATGGAGCCCTGACGCTGAACACTTTATGAAGGTAAATTATGCCATATCGAACAGGAAGGGGAATGGAAAAATCACCCAGAGATAAATAGGCCTCAAGATGCATATATTGATCTCCCACTCATTTCTTCTCTCTCTCTCAGTGTCTCTATGGCTAAAGGTTCAATCAATACTTCCAGTGCTGTAATGCCATCTTTTATAATCCCATCATAATTGGCTGTTACCATCGTGTGCCCTCGGATTGGCTTGAGCTGGGGCCTTTTACACTGAGATCTTTTGTTCCTTTCCTTCCCAGGTCAAGTAACTGGAGGGGGAGGTTGAACCTGGCCCCAGAGGTCCCTGAACCAGGACCTGCCTGCACACCAGGGCAAGGGGAGGGCAGGGATGCTCAGCTGGAATGGCTGGGAAATGCAGCCAACAATCTTCCAATTCCTTCTGCAAGGAATGCTCAAGCACAAGCAGGTCTTATGCTTGAGACACTGATTTTTGATTGTGAGAGACAAGACACCTTCACTCCTCTGGAGCTTCAAAACCCTTCCTGTCCTCAGAGGAAAGGATGGCTTTGCTTTACAAGGTTTAGCAGTTAACTGAACAAGCTGCTCAAGGGAAAGAAATGCTGATTTGATGCTTACCCACCATGAATTTCAATAATTCTGGACTATTCTGTCAGAGGACAAAGAACAGAGCTGCTTCCCAACCCCCCAAATTCCCAGCACAGGGGCTCAGTGGCCTCTCCTGGGGTGGATTTAAGGTTCCCAGAGATCAGGGTGTCACAGAGAGCACAGTGCACAGCTCCAGAAGGGAGGGGAGGCAGGGAAAGGTCTCTGGTATTTGGTCACCTGGGTTTGGCTGCACTTGTTTCCAAACACCCTCCAGAAGAAATTTGTGTTACCTGGGGTAGGAACCCCTCTGGTTTGCTCCAAGCCCAGCATCTTCCTTCTGCTCCCACTGTTTATTCACAGTAAGAAGATGCTGTGCTTTAACAGAAACCAAGAGCATCCCAAAGGGTGGCACCTCAGCTTCTGGTTCCACTGCTGCCTCCTGAAAAGGAACTTGCCATTACCCAACTCTTCCTCTTCCCTTACCTCACTAAAGGAGGGACCTGTCACCACCTTATCAAGCTCCTTAATTTCAAAATGATAATAATTCAGAGGGAGTTTACATTCTCCATTCCTGCCTTCCCTAGCAAACTCCTGTCTTTCAAACCAAACCAGAACTGTTATTACCCAGAAAGTCTTAACTGTCCCAGTGCTATTTTTGAGGTTGGTTTGTTTTCTTTCAGGCATGAAAACAGTATAAATTAATTTTTCTCTCTCTGTTATTTTTGTTAACCATGTTACAATATATGGACAATCAGAGGAAGCTGAATTCTTGCTGTGTGCCAGAGCAGCCTGCTGGATTGTAAATACTTGTGAAGAAAACACAATTGGTGCAGTTAATTGTTCACAGGAATTTCTCTGTGAACTGTTTCTGTTCTCAGAAGTGCTGTGATGCTCTTTCACTTGGTGAGAAGCTGTGGTACCTGCCATCTCTCCAGAGCAGTTTCTGATCTCTAAAGTTTTGGGTTTCTAAAGAGAAACAAGCTGAACTTGGGGGGTATTGCTGGAATGGGACATTTCCCACCAGCTTTTATCTGCTCTATAGCAGCTGGCCTTGCCCCACCATGTAAATGGGAGAATTCAGTGGTGAACATTAACATTGCAGACCTCTGTCAGAAACTTCAGCCTGTGTGTGGATGGGCCAGGAGGGCTTAAACAAAATTTCATAGCAAATAAGGATTGCTATGACTGGATTTTTGGTCTGTAGCCCAGCAGAACCCTTAAGCACACGTGCAAGCTGAGGGAAGTGTGTAACATCTTAAGTGAATTTGTTTCAGCTGTGTTCACGCCTCTCTCTCAAGTACTTCCCATGAAAATTGGGGCTATAAAACTCTGCTGGTATGAAAGTTTTTTTCTTCTATAAAGTTTAAAGTTGTGTGCAGCAGTATTCCATATCCCAAACTAATAGTTTGCATGTGAGAACCAAAGTATTAAGTTCACAGTTTTTGAGCAAAGCCAATGTTTATTATGTGACACATCCAGTGTGTCACCTACCTGTTCAGTCACCAAGCTGCCTCATGTATTGTGGAATTGGGATCTGTGGAGTAGCAAGACTTGCTGCTGCAAGGAGGTTAAATTAATCAAGTTGTTTGAATGGGATAAATTATCAAAATATAGCAGTTCATTTTTGTAGCAAAGTGAGGTGGATGGTTTGCTTATCTCAGTGGCCACATGCATATTTTCCTGGTCTTTTAGGAAATTCATCTCCAGTGCAAATTCACAGATTTCCTTTCTTTGGACAGGGATAATTCAGATTTCTGGCCATGAAAGTGATTCCAGACAAAGCCTAAGAAAATGGATCCTGTTTAATATCTGAAAGTCATCAGCTGTGCTGGGGAAGGGTCACCACGTGTTCTGTCAGCAGGGTTACCAGGCTTTAAGCAGACACATATATCTGGGGCTGCATGATTTAAAGGGGTAACATTTTTCAGTAGTTAAAAGATGCCAGCTGGGTAAATAAACCCAGAGCATCATGTACAAGTCCTCCTGCTTCCCAAAGTTCATTAGTGATAACAAGACTCTTGGCATTTGGATAATAAATCCACGCTCTAAGGGCTGCTGTGTGCAGGTTGAGGAGCTCAGATGGTGACATTAATGGTGCAAATACAATAACATTTGAAAAGAAACTTCTTGGAGGGGAGAGGAGGGAGCAGGAAAGGGCAGCCAAGTGTTGGAGCACTGGGGGAGTTTCATCATTGCACCCTCTGTGCAGAGCACCCACCACAGACCTGCAGGTCACTTCTGTGTCAGCTGTTTGTGCCAGCACAGAGAGGAGAGTGTTTGAGTGAGAGGCAGGGAATGGGGATGTTCCTTGCCTCAGGGAACTGGGATATCTCCGACTGGTGAACCAAACCTATGGTGGGTGGTGTCTCTGCAGCCTGAGCTGACCCCCTGTGCTGTTTTAGAGTCTCTGTGTCCCAGCCCCAGAGTCAGGAGACTCTTCTTTGTTTTCAGAGGTGTTTATTTTATCTCATCTGAAAGTTCTTTCCCTGCCCAGCCCAGGTCTGTTCAGCAGGTCAGTCCCAGGCACACTGCCCACCCCTGGGATGGGATTATCTTTTTATACTATAAACTACATAAACATTATTTACAATTATCTCCCAATACCTATCACTTATATTGTACAGTCTGGTTCTACTCTAAACCAATCTAAAAATGCCAACATCACCCAAAAGATGGATGCAGGAAGAAGGAGAAAGAAGGACAGAACACGCCCAGGTTCCCCCATCTTAACCCTAAGTCCCTATTCTAAAAATCTTAAAATTCTACTTTTTCACCTTTTGATAAACTAACTTATACTCTACTTATTTTTTGTGGCTTATAACTCTTCATGCAAGGGTAGTAGTTTTTCCCAGGGGCCAAAATCAAAGGCACAGGGTTTTGGGCTCTGTACCAAGGCTTCTGAGCCCCTGCCAGGGTCTCAAGCCACCCAGGGTATCCAGAGGGATGTCCTGGGTTCCCACACAATACTTCTTGAAAACTCCCTGCAGGGGAATGCTAAAACCTCCAGAAAAACAGTGGTAGACTGTGAGATACTCTGGACTTCACTGAGGCAGGGATTACTTGTGATTTTTGGTAATTACCCCCTTTTTGTTGCTTTAGTACTAATTACCAGCTCTTCCATCAGATACAGAAACTGTGTTTATCTACAATCTGCATTGATCTGATAACACCTGGCTCTGCACCAGTGCTCTCCTTGGCCAGCAGAGGAAAAAAAATAAAAAAGAACAAAACAAATGTTATTTTGAAACTTTGCTTAGTGAGAGAAGGGAGAGGATCAGGAGTGGGGGAATCAACACTGCTGCCCTGCCAGGGCTCCTCACAGGTCAGTGTTGGCTCTGGGTTTAAAGCCAGCTCTCCTGGCTTTGCTAAGAATTGTGAAAATGTCTTTAAACTTAATTTGTACTTCTTCTAGGCTTTAATTTCTATTGTTCTGGAGAGCAAGAGACATGCTAGCATGGACTGATTTGTTTTCAGTCATGAGAAAAGTGAATTTACCTTTAAAATGCTCCAAACTGCTTTATCTCAGGAAAATGTTAATTGTTTGAAAGCTTCATGCTCTTGTACCAGGAGCTTTATTGGGGTTCATCTGTAATTTAGCAAATGTTGAAACCAAAATACTTAATCCAAAATCAAAACCATGTAAACATAATGGAAATAAAGCAAAACAACGGGTGAGTAAATCTCTCCTTTGCTTAGGAATAGTCACAGAACAGCTCCCCTGTCCCTGCCAGCTGGACAAGGATTTTGCCATGACGGGATTGAAGCTTTGGGAGGACCAGAGCTTGGTTTACTGCAGGCACAGGAGATGCTTTTATAATTGCTCTGGGGTGTTTGCAGAGTATCTGGGAGGATATCAGCTTCACCTGAGCAATAGTCAGCTTTTTGACTTTTGCCTTCTGTGTATTGCAGCTGAGTTAATTAATTATAAAAACTATGTCTTTTCCTGCCTAAATTTTAGACCAAGTGTGATTAGCAGTGTGACAATTCATACACAAACCAACACTCCCCCCAGTTTGAGTCACTTTAGGCAAAAGCAACCCATGGCAAGTGTGATCTGCTCTCTGATCAGGTTACAGCTGAGCAAGGAGCCTCAATTACATTTTCATCTCAGAGGGCTACGGTGGAAAATAGAATCAAAATTAGCAGATAAATGAATAAAATCTCAAGGACAGTGACAGAATAAACAAATCTGCCAAGCAATTTGGTAAGAGGAAAATCTGGCACCTCTTGTTTAAGGAGAAAATCTGTGCAGTGCTCAGGTGACTGAGGGAGAAGCTCTGGAGAGCCAGGTGTGGTGCCCAGCATGGCTTGTGGTGGGCTTGGCACTGCTGGGTTGGTGCTCTCAGCAGGTCCTTTCCAATCCTAATGATTTTGTGATTCCAAGCTGGTTTGAATTGTCAAACACCAGATTCTCTGTCTCAATAACCTTAAACTGCCCAACAGAATGTGTTTTCTGAACCTGCTGTGGGGGATCCATCCCTTGCTGCCACTCCTGGGGTTGGCTCTAATGCTCTGCTGTCCATGGCAATGCTGAAATGACCAAGATGAGCCCAAATCAGAATTTAGGAGACAAGGAGGTGGCTGCAGTGCTCTGGCTTTGCTTGGGGGGATGCCAGGAGATTCCCTCCTCCTTGTCCTCACTGATTGAAATGGAAATTGGAAAAATGCTGAGAGCCATGCAGTAGTTCTCCAGGACAATGTGTGTTCAGGCTGGTGTGCAGAGGCAGTGCTGCAGAGACAGGCACTGCATTTCCTGCTCCCACATCTGGAGCTGTCCCAGCCCCTCAGCCTGGGACCAGCCCACGTTCAGCTGCTCCAGGGCCCCTCTCAGCAGCTCTTGGCAGGGTTTGGAGGGACCCACAAGAAGTTGTGGTGTTATGGGCCAGGAGCAAACAGCAGGATGTGCCCTGCGTTTCTGGGGACTGAGCAGAGTCAGGGGGCTCATAAAAATAAATGTATTTAATAGCACAGAATGAAACAACAAATTGAAATTGTGCTGAAATCCAATTCTGGGGTTTTATAATCCACAGAAACTTATTAACTTCAGAGACCTGTGCAAGCTGGGAGGCAAGAAGTGAGCTTTCCACTCCATCCCCAAAACAGAGAGAATTTAGAGCACTTTTATGGTGCATTTTAGGACAATGACCTGGGCAATGTGTTCAGCTGCTGTGCTTGCCTCATAAAACCCAGTTTATACAGTCCTGGAATCAATCCTGTTCTCTTTGGGGCTTTCCAGAGCAGGGACTGCCAGCAGAAGCACTTTATGATGTAGAGTTGAGGTGTCAAAGGGACACAGAGCAGAGCCACTGTGCTCACCTCTGTGATCAATAGCAAAGGGATATTTAGACATAAATAACCCTTGCTGTGGCATGGACAGAGCCTCTCCCTGCAGCCCAGGGTTTGAGGGAACTTCTCTGCTCTCCAGGACCTGATTTTTAAAGTTTGCTTACACTAGGTAGCACAGCTGAAACAAGAGAAACACCCCCCAAAAAAGGAATGTGAAGATGACACTCCCAGTATATTTTAGTTGACTGTGCCAGGGATCTCCACTTCCTGGTGCTGAATTTTCTGTGTGAATTTTATTGTGTATCCATTCCCCCAAGAATATTTCCTTTGGAAATACCAAACGCATTTTTTATTGTTTTATATTTCACATTGCATCATTATATTGTTTTTAGGGGATAAACCTCCTTTCCCTGTTTCCAGATCTAATTCTGAATCTGTGTTTTAAGGAGGTTTTCCAGCTCCCCATTCCAGAGCAAAAAGGGGCAAATGTCCAAAGGTTGCAGGGTGGGAAGGAGCTGAATAATGCACAATTTGAGATGAGAAAAAGGTGTGGTTCCTCAAGACAAATCCCTTACTTGCTGCTTGTGTCTTCACTCTGAGTTTTTTGAAGGCTGCTTGTTTTTCCTGTGAGCTTCTGGGGAAGCTTAAGGAGGAAAACATCTGGGCACAGGAGAGGTTTGAGTTAGAGAGAAAACAGGTTTGGGAGAATTAACTCCATTTCAGCCACACAAATAGACCAATTTCTGGGTTAAAACTTGAACATTTGCTTTTTTTTAGCCAAAGGTGTTGGCTTGTAATTAACATTTCTGCAGTTTCTGTGAGAATTTAGCTCTGAAGAGCAGCCCTTCCTGAGACTTTTCCAATGCCACAGTGACTGGCACTGTGGCCACAGCTGTCCCTGTCCCTCCAGCCAGAGTGGATGTTGCCACAGCAGAGGGAAAGGAGAAAAATCAGAATTCAAGTCCTGTCTGAAAAGTAAAAGGGACAAATTAGTTTCTTGTCACTGCGCTGCAATAAATACATTGTCATTTTTATACCCCAGTGAATCATATTCTCCATTTCCCCCGTAACTATTATACAGTCTGCTGGCAGTACATCATTTTTTGGTAATTTTATTTTCACCAATTGTTTTATGAAATTTTTGAGTTTTATGGACACTAAAACAAATCTAGCCTGCACGTATTATAGCCCTTTAAATCACCAGCAGGAAATCTCAAGGTTCCTCCAGACTGTGAGAGAAGGAAGCTTTAGGAAAGAAAGATTGCTCCTAGCTTATAAACTGAGCAAAAACCCAGAGATAAGTTTGTAAAAGGGACATACATCATCACTGGCAAAAAGCAGGACGTAAAACAACATCTCTCCACTCAGCTCCCTTAAGAATAAAAATGGATTTTTATTTAGCAGAAACACTAAAGTAGTTGGGGAAAGGAACACACAAGCTTTTCCATGCTCTCTTAACCATAACAATCCTTATTTCCTGCAGAGCTGCAGTGGCAGGCACCACCTTGGCTAGATTGTGGTTAGCTGCAGTCCCAAACCAGAGGGAAATTGGGAGAAAACCTGAATTCTGAGCTGAATGTTGGCAGTGCTTGGCTGAATTTGGCCCTGCTGGTGCTGAGGAGGTGGTGCCACCAGAGTGTGGGGAAAGGATTATCCAGGTTCTCCTCTTCTTATCCAAAACTTTGTTAATGTTTCCATGGCTAAACCATCTGGACTGATTTTTTTTTGAGAAGGTTTTGGTGGTGGCACAAAGTTTCAGATGGCTTAAATCAACACGGAGTTGTGGTATGATAAAAATAACTACTTACTCTTTTTTTATTAAATAAGATTTTTATTCTCAAAACAAAAGTGGATTTTCTTGGTCCACTTTGATCCACTCTGCATATCCCTGAAAATAAAAGAAGATGAGATGGTTTTGCTTAGATGGAAACACTGAACAAGAGCTTTCTTAACTGTAAATCTGACAATGAATGAGTTCTCACCTCAATTCTGACTTGGACTTTGCAGTCTTGAATGATCTACTCCTTTTTTGCTTTTCCTTTTTTATTCACCTCAGTATATTTAAGGGCTCTGAACAGATTTGGATTGTATATTTGGTTTGTAAATTGGAAGAAACATTGTTTTTAGATCAAATTGAATAATTTTTGTTTCTAAGAATTAAAAAAAAAAATATAGTACAAATAAGAAATTTGAAAACTGGTGTAAAAATGGCTGTTCTCTCTCAGACCTGTGGTCCACTGTGGCTGGAAGTGGAATGGTACAACTGCATATGCACATATTTCCCTCAATACACCCTTCCAGCAATCTGTTATATGGGAACTTATGAGCCAAAGGGAGCACATTTCTTAATAGCCCTTGATGGATTTTTCCCTCTGTGAGTTTGAGTTGAACATATGTACATTCATTACTTCCCCTCTGTAACATGTGGTGTGATGGAAAAAAAGCCTTCTTTTTGCTGCTTTTAGACTCCTTTCCTTCAGCCACTGCCCCAGTTTGTGCTCTGTCACCATCCCTTTACCTCCCTGTGATGTCCATGAGCTTGAAGATTCCTACCCTGTCTTGTCTGGCCATCCCATTCCCAGCTGGGGAAAAGCAGGTTGATTACTGATCTTGGACAAAAAACCTTCCTGAGGGAATGTGGTGCTGCTCCCAGAGTGGGCTTGGCTTCATGTGCTGCAGGTTTGGGAGTCTGGAGCTGCAGCTCTTCTGTATGGGCATCAAGAGTGGGTTAAAGCCCAATTCAACACTTTTCACTCAGAAGTCCTGAGAAAATGGAACCAGCAAAGACACTTCCCTGAGGGAATGGAGTTTTGGTTGCAAAACAAAAGTCTCTGAAAAGTAAGTGCAAGCTAAAAATCTCTATTTGTTAAATTAATATTCCCAGAGCATGGACTTCAGCCTGTATATTGTGAATAAATCAGTTAAACTTGGGCAAGTTTTCCAGCTCTGTTTTTACATCACCAGAAAAGAAACATCTACAGGTCTGAACTCAATCTGGCTTTACCTCTGCACCCCTGGAGTTAGGAGTGCTGTGCATTCTCTGTGCCCAGAACACATCAGGGCTGCTCTGTGTCTCTGACATTGCTATTGGAGTGTTTCAGGGGATGTCTTTAACAACCTGGGGCTCAGCCCCTGGTCACATGGATGGTGATTGTTCTCTTCACTTCAGCACAAGAGCATCCTGAGGGTTTATAATTGGTTTCTATTCTTACTGTGGCCAAAGGGGTGAGAGAGGTGAAGCACTTTCTGTTTTGAATGCTGGTGAGGAAAAGGCACAATTGAGAGAGGAATGGATGAGTAGATGTGCTCAGCATGTCTTGGCCCCTCCAGGAGTTCAAAGCAGGGCATGGCTGGACAGCAGTTATGAAATTTAGGGCATAGCTGTGTTAGTCAAAGGTTTTGTGTTGGTATAACGTGTGCCGTGAGGAGAAGGAGTTAACTCCAGCTTTCTAAAGCATTTCCATGGCTGTAGTCATGCTAAAGGCATTGAATGCTTCAATGGGAAATGTTCTCCTCAGGTGTGGGTCACAGCCCTCCCACTCTGGCTCAGGGGTTTGGGAAGGGCTCTGCACAGCTACCAGTGAATTGTGAGGAAGGAAATGGCCATGAAAGGACCTACAGCTCTGTTCAAAGTGAAAAACCAAAGCAGCAGCAAAGATCCCCAAGCCCATGGTTTGCTGTGGATGCTCCTGGGGGTTTGTGTCCCTGCTGTGTCACCTGGGCTCTGGCACTGCCCCCTGGGCTGAGCCACATCCCTGCAGGGGATTTGTGGCTCCTGACAGTGCAGGGTGAGCTGCTCTGCACCCCATTTGTGTTTCAGGAACGTTCATCTGAGCCAAGTAACAAACACACATCTCAGCTTCTCTGTGTTTTACCAGCTCTTTGAAATCTGTTTTAAAACAAACCTCACTCTGCTGCTTGCTCACTCACCTCCCTCTTTGCTGCTTTCTCCTCACTCCCCTATTCTCTCTGCACAAAGTGCAGCTCCTAATCTTCTGCTTTTGCTCTCTGTAGCTAAATCTACTTTTAATTTTTTCCTCTTTTTTTTTTTTTCCCTTTTCTTCCTTTTTAATCTCAACTCAGCCCCAGCACTGGTGCAGCGTTACAACAGTTTTGTCATGTTGGCTGTCACCGTGCTGACAGCCCCGTGACAGCTGGCAGATGTATGGATGATGGATGTTTTCTCCCTTGTGCAAGGACGATGGGATAAAAGTGCAAACAAACCGGGTAATAGATGGGAAAAGCAGAGCAGTGTTGATAAGGCCTGGTCCCCACTTTGTGATGTATGGCAAAGCAAGCTGTGGGCAATTTGTTTCAGAGAAATGAGGGAGGCTTTGTAGAGAGGGACACAAGGAAGAGAAGGGGAAAAAAATAAGAAGAAAAAGAAAAGGAGAGAAAATAAAGTAATAATAATATGAGAGTTGAATGCTGAAAGCGTGTCTGTGTTGTGGCAACACCAGCCTGTTGTTATGGCAATAGGCAAATTTCATTTCAAGGACAGGCTTGGGGTCCTTGGCGTTCATCAGGGACCCCAGGAGGTGTCTGGGATGGGAACACTGAGTTTGTGCTTGTTTCTGCTCTTCCCTCACCTCCCTGCTGGCTTGTGAGGCACCTGCTGTTATTTATGGGCAGTGGGTGTCAGCTGAAAGAGCTCACCAAGGGCTGCACTGGTGAGGGCAGATCAACTTCTCAAGCCACTCAGTAGAGCTGAGAAGTTCATGCATGCCTGGATCAGTGTGGAGGGGCTTCTGCTCCTTGCCAAGAGCCAGGCTCAGCTCTGCAGGCTCTGAGATGCCAAGGAGATGCCCTGAGGTCAGAGCACTGCCCCAAGGAGGCAGGAGCTGCAAACAGGGCACTGGTGCAGGTGATCCTGGGCATTGCCCGTGTCCCTGAGAGCTGTGAGCAAAGGGAATGCCAGGGCTGGGAGCTGCCAGGGTGTTGCTGCACAGCCCTGGGTGTGGAGGTGGGACAGGGTCAGGAATCCTTCAGCCAGGGAGCAGGGAGGAGGATGCTGACATTACAGCCTGTGAGAATCCCTTTGAAATGCAAGGAATGTCTTCTGGGGCTCCTGTATGGATCCTGCTCATTAATCCCTCAGGGCTGGGGCTACCATGGGATGCACAATGGATGTTTGTGCCCTCACACACCCACTCCCCAGCGTGGATGTTTTCTGGATGCCAACACCTCCCCAAGCTTCCCTTCCACCCCTGCTTCTGTCACTGTCAGGGACTAACTTAGGCTTGTAATAGTGATAATTTATTACAGCACACTTCCTACAGTGAGTAAATAAGTCTGTCTCCCTTAAACTCCCTGGGCAATTAGAAGAATGAAAGACTGTGCCAGGTATTAGCATTTATTTTCTCCCAGCATTTATACCAGGCCATTTTCCTGCTGACAAATTGTGGGGCAAATTGTTCTCGAGGAAGTGTGTCAGATGGAAAGGTGTTATGATTAAACTGTTGGCATAAATTTAGATGACAATAAATCCTTTTATTGCATTAACTGGATTTATTTCCTTGCAACTACCATTAAGGATTTGAAGAAACAGTAATGAACAGGTTGATTTTGCACCTGCTTAATGGTAATTAATATGCACTCTAAAAAGAAAGAGTCTGCTTTAAAAAATCTCTCCAGTGATCTAGAGGCTGCTGCTCAGGAAATGGATGTGGAATCAGCTGTATGTGTTTGGTAGCACTGCATTAACAAAAATCCTAAAGTGCAGTAGTGACATGGGGATTTGGGAAGGGTTCTGTTCAAATATGAGCTGGAAGGCTGGGTTCTGCAAGTTCTTCCATGGATGAACAGAGCCTGCAATGAGCAGCCCTGCCCTGTGCAAGAGACACTGACCCAGTGGGGTTTAGGCTCTTTGAGTGTACAGCAGTTTTATGTCTCTGGAAGAAAGGGTTTGTGTATTCCAAGAAAAGAAAAGTTGCTTTTTGGTGCAGTAAAAGTGTATCTACTGTTATCCCTATTATCAGTTTGGATAAAAGGAAATGGCAATATTAATTTATCCATGATTTAAAAAAAAATAAAATTGTAAGGGAGCAAATTGACAAAAGCCTGGCAAGGCTAAAAGAAGGGAAACTTTTGTATGTCAAAAAGATGGAAAGCAATTGTATTGTGAATGGATATGATGAGCATAAAAGGAGACAATAACGCTAAAACTGAGCTATCAGGATCAAAAATGTTTAAACTGGTCATATTTTCAGGTGGGAAGTTTAGATAAAAGTAAAACATTGGAATGTCTTTTGCAGAAAGAGGTTTGTGGCAGTAACTGTATTAATTCCCACACATCCCTTGGTAGCCCACAGAAATGGCCTTGGCCACTATTTTCCTTGTTCTCTACAAATTCCTTCATTTAATTGTCCCAGCTCTTGGGCTGCTACCTGTCACCTCTGGTGGTCTGTCACCCTCCCTGATCCCCAGAACAAGTCTGAAATATTTTAGTCAAAACTAGTTTGAAGAAAAAGCTGATAATTTGTAACAGGTATTTTTTAACCCAGAGAAACCTCCCTGGGGCAGGAGGTCTGGCAGGTTCAGATGCTCAGGGCAGGCTGCTCCACATCTCTGCTGACAGAGGCTATTGACCATTTTGGGGCACAACCACTGCTTTCTACTTCTCTCTGGATTTTACAGTGAGATTTACAATGCTGAAGTTATTTGTTAAAGCAGTGAGCAGAGCTGGCAGCCAGGGGAGGGCTCTGGACTGAGCAGCAGCAGCAGCTCCTTCCCTCCTTGCTCCCTGCACTGGGAAGCTGTGACATGTTCCATTTTCTTTCTTTTTAAAGATTCCTCACCCAGGTGCAGAAAAGGCTTCTTGCCTTTAACCCTGAACATTTTCACAGGATGAGCACTTGCATTTCTGTTCCGCTCCCACCACTGGCTTCTGTAAAATCGTTGCATGTTAATTAATTTGGCCCAGAAGTTTTCAAACAGGGATGTGTGGGGCAGTGTGGCTCCTGTCGTGGTTTGACAAGGTTAGCTGAGGGTAGAGTGGTAAATATTTTTCATCCATTAGCAGATTATAAAAATGGGTCATTGTGCTGCTGCCTGGCACGGTGTGGGGATGGAGAGCAGGAGGAGGCTGTCAGGAGGGTAAGGAACCCTCACTCACCTGGCTGATGGGGAGACACAGCTACCAGTGCCATCTGACTCGTGCACCAGCCTGAGTTTCCATTAAAAATAAATATTCAGATAAAAAAAAAGAAAAAACAGCAGCAGATCTCTTTAGATTTTCCATACACATACTTTTCTTATATTATTTTCTGTTTCTGACTCTCGTTTCCTGTTCTTGGGAGTCCCTTAATTTTTATTTATCCCAGCTCCATAAAAATAGCACAAAATGTTAGAAACACCATGAGTGCATTGGTGTTTGATCCATGTTCTCCCTTCCCTCCTCCTATGTAGCCTGGCCTCTGTTGAGACCATAAAAGGATTTTTTTGATCATTCTGCATTGACCCCTCATCATTACTTTAATAAAAAACATTAATAACATAAATCATAAACTGTTTACAATAGTTAACTATAGAGTGCTCTACTTCTGTGCAGTTATTGTGTACTTTTCCTACAAAAAGCAGGATTTAATCTCTTTATGTGTAAAATGATACTGGGCCATAACTATCTTATAATATTGGAACCTAATATTGCAGTTATAGTCCTGATCACCACAGCTTTTATCAATTTTACTGGGTGGGTTTCATTCCTACCATAAAAAAAAAACATAGGAATTTTTAATAGTTGTAGGTGGAGGCAGAGAAATAAGACTCATAAACACTTCTGATGGACTTGGCTGCTCAAAACTGGGACTCAAGTCTTCCTTGCCTGTCTTCTGAAGGAATTAAATTCTCCCTTTCTCCAAACTTCCAGTGATCTCTCCTTTGTGTTTGGTTGCTCAGAGATGCTGGCAGCCAGGGGCTTTCTGGGTGACCCTAAAATTGGGGTGTGCTTTGGATCAGGGAGGCACTTCTGAAGCAAAACTCTTGGCTAACTCCACTTACAGGGGTTGGAATGAAATGATCTTTAAGGTCCCTTCCAACCCAAACCATTCTGTGATTCTGTGATTTTGGTTTGATTTCACATCTCTGAGTGTCTGACCTAAATTCCTCCAAAACCAAGCAATATGGGAACTGTTCCTCAGGTATGTGGCTTCAGCCACTAAGGGGCATTTAGACCAAGGGATAATCTGGAGCACAAATCCTCTGAGCTGTGGCTGGTGTGGGTGTGCAGCTCCTCTCCTCCTGGTCTGCATTCCCTGGGAGTGCAAACACAGCCCTTGGGGTGGGCACATCACCTGCTGAGTTTGTACCTGATCAGGAGACTGAAAATTCATCACCCAGCTGCCTTTGGGAGTAGTTGTGCCAGATTTGGTGCAGTCTGGGGTACAGGAGCCATTCCAAGGGACAAAAAAATGTTTCTAGATCTCTGCTGTGGGCTGGTTTGGAACTCACTCCTGCTTGGCTGACACCACAGCTTTCCCAGCAGGGAGAAAAGTGGTGCCAGAGCCAGCTGCAACCACCGAGCACAGGCACGTCCCTGGCCTCTGCCAGGCTTGTGGCACCTTTTGCAAGGGTTAGCTTCAGTGTTCCTGGCTCCTGTGAAAGCTGTGGGGTGGCTGTTGCTGTGCTGCTCCCACCCATGGCTGTGCAGACAGACACACTCCCTCAAACACCCTTTTCCCTTTTCCCTTTTCCCTTTTCCCTTTTCCCTTTTCCCTTTTCCCTTTTCCCTTTTCCCTTTTCCCTTTTCCCTTTTCCCTTTTCCCTTTTCCCTTTTCCCTTTTCCCTTTTCCCTTTTCCCTTCCCTCTCAGTGTTGGTGAAGACCCTGCAGCAATGAGGCTCCAGTTCAGGGGCAGTTCTGTGCATTTAATTAAGAAATGCTGCTCCCACAGAACTGACTGCATGAACCTCATTTACTGCCGTGGCTGTCTGTCTGTCCAGCCTTTTGTCTCTCTCTGCACCCTCCACAATTCCATTGGATCTTATTACTTGAGCTAGGTAGATTCTTGCTTGGCTGAGCCGAGATCAAAAAGTAATTTTTCTTTTTGCAACAGCTGATTAGAAATTCATTTATTTTCACATTAGACATTTGACCAATATCTCCTTCCCTCAACTCCAGCAATTTAGCTCCATTTGTGTAGTCTGCATAATGGAAGACAGTGAGCCTGTCAGAAAAATGTGGCCCAGGGCAAAAATTAAATGCAGAATCATGTATCAGAAATGAGATGTATTTACTATTGTTTTTGAAAATTAATGGTGCATTTTTAGTTTTTATAATGTAATTTAATGATGCAATTCATCTAATAAAAACCCACATTTTAACTCAGTCCCACAGACCTACTGGGGCAGGACAAAATGTACCTTTCAGATGTAAGATTTTTTAAAAACCCTTTGGGCTCTTTTTTTTTTTTCCTTTTTCTGCACACAAAAGAAGAGAAACTCTTCGCGTGCTTCGGCTAACAGCTGGGGTATCAGCAGGAGTCCAATAAAAAGGACGTTTTTCTTTCTAAATATTGGTGTTTGTGCAGCATACAATAATATTATAAATGCAGCCGTGGGTTTGAAGTACAATGCTGCAGCTGATTATAGAAAACCATATGGTGCTGGCATGTTAAACTGATGCAGATTGAGCATGGGCTGTAGCTTTAAATGCCATGGCCCAGAGATTGTGCTAAACTAGAATAAATATACTATGCAGTGTCAATACAGGGAGCTGTCATTTTCGGCAGCAAGAGGCAAACTGTGTCAAAATAATGTGAACTGATTGAAGACAAAGCCACCAAAGTCAGCACTGAGCACATGCTCCTTCCCAGGAGCAGCTCTGGGTGGGTCGTGGCTTGGGAAGGTCCTGTCTGAATTTCAGGGCATTATTCTGAGCTCAATTCTGAGTTCAGCAGCTCTGGGTCACGGGCTTCCAGGAGCCTGGCTGGGTGTTCCACTGGCTGTGACTGATTCCAAAGCACAGGTTCTGCTCTGGCTCCATTGAAAGGAAATGCCCAAACCTCTGGTTTTGTGTGTGTTTGTAACATTAAAGCCCCTTCTCGTTTTGCATCATGATTTTCGTTCTCTTTGCAATGTTTCTGTGTTGCCTTTGCTTGTGCAAAGTGAGCACAGGTAGATGTGCCATGGATTTTAAAGCCTTCTAAAAGTGCAGTTGTGTAATTGGGACAGGCCAGGTAAGGGGGTTCTCCTTCCCCTCCTCATGCTGGTTACCTGTTCTGCTGGGATCAGGGTGATCCTGAAAGCAGAGCTGGGCAGGACACAGAAAGGTCTGGGTTTTTCTTAATCACTGATTAAGGGAGGAGGGACCACTGAGGCTGGAGGATGGGGCTGACTTTCATTGGGAGTAGAGATTCATAGTCAGCCTCAACTGATCGTAATTCCCTCTTATTTTATTAAAGTTCCCGCTAGAAAATGCATTCACGCTTCATCTCCAGCTTTAAAATATGCCCTCATCTGCTTTTTTAAAACCTTCTTTTGTAAACAAAACTTGAAGTTGTAGCTAAACATGTATTAATCTTCTAACCTCCTTTGTAAGGACACTAAAAATGTACATTTACCAGAAAGAGTTAAACTTAAGTGCATCCAATCTGACACTGAAGTAGACTTTGGTACAAAGCTGCAGGAGGAGGAGAAGTCTATTCATTTGTGGGTGAATT
This sequence comes from Catharus ustulatus, assembly GCF_009819885.2. Taxonomy (NCBI): domain Eukaryota; kingdom Metazoa; phylum Chordata; class Aves; order Passeriformes; family Turdidae; genus Catharus; species Catharus ustulatus. Next base: position 10,884,637 of record NC_046237.1, on the reverse strand, counting down.
AAGCATCCATTTGTCTTTGTTTCCTGCTCTGGTGCATGATTTCCCAGAGGACACAAGGAGCCAGCCCTGTGACCGTGCAAGGGGAGAGCTCTCACACCCCCTGGCACCAGGCTCTGTGGGGATGCCCTTTGCTGCTCCTGGGGGGTTTAGGAACAGGAAATGTGAGCTGGTTTGGGTCTGACAAAGACCCCACTGCCCCACTGGGCACACAGATGGAACACTCAGGGTGGGTGGGTGTTGGGGCAGGTTTCACTGAATCCCAGGATAAGCTGCTTTTCCCTTCCCCTTTTGGCCCATCTCTGTGGTTTAGTCTGATTTCCAGACCCAGTGGGTGCATTTTAAACCATCCCAGCCAACACATCCACACTCCTGCTCCCCCCAGCCAGCCTTGAGCAGCCTCTGTGTTGCTCTTACAGCTCCTTTACAGACATGAGATGCAACCCCAGGAACAAACCATCAAGCCAAAATTCCAACTATCCACAAGGTTTCTGGTGGTCATTGCTTGCTGAAATTCAGCCTGCAGTCCAGGCAGTGAGCAAAGTGTGAGGCTTGTGGTGTCTTTTCAATATTGCAACTGTGTTTGAGCAGTGACAGGTGGAAAGGTTTGTCCTTACATAGAGAAACAGAGGCAACAGATTATTTTTAATTTTTATTCTCTTTTTTTAAATGGAGCTGACTGGTAACTTTTTGGTCACTATCTTATTTATAGCTTTATGAATTGCACTGGATTTCCAGCTGGACAAGAAGCTGCAGCACTGGTGTCCTGTGATATCTGGTGGCTTTATAGCAGCTGAGCTTGACTCTGCCTCTGTGATAGTAGGTGCCAGATGCAACTGGGACTAATCCAGTCTTGGCTACCTGGTATCACAGCCCAAGCTTTGAATACTTCATGTGTATTGTGATTTTTTTTGTCACCTGTATTGGATTTAAAATCTAGTGAGGCAGAGTCTGATTTGCTGTGGAAAATCCTATATAGTGCTTGATATTGGGAAATCAGTGGTGCTTATGAACTTAAGCTGGGAATGACACTTGTGTTTTACAGCTGGATGCTCCCTGGCTCAAAGAGGTTGCAGGGTAGATAATGTGAAATATTTGATGTAAGGAATATCTTGTGTTGATCTATTCAATAAAGAGGTGGATCAGTGTTTGGGTCTGACCTCTAGGTGTGTTTTTTATGTTCTGAAAGAAACTAAAAAGCGTTTATTGAGTGTTAGAATTTTTTGCTGCTGTGGCTTGGTGTAGGGTTTAGCAAATAAAACTGCTCAGGACAGAAACCCAAAGGAGAGCAGGCTGGAGTCACAGGAATGTTACACAGAGAGGGAATTATTCACATGGGGGACAGAGGTGAGTGATAAAATAAACACATTTCTTACAGCTGAAGGATTCATTGTCTTTTAACGTGGTGTCCTGGTTTCAGGTGGGACAGAGTCAGTTTGCTTTGTAACATCTGGTGCAGTGCTGGGGTTTGGATTCAGGAGAGCAATGTTGATGGCTTGACTGCTGTTGAATGGTCCTTGCACTAAGTCAAGGATTTTTCAGCATTTCATACTGCCCTGACAGGGAAGGGATGGGGGGCACAAGAACCTGGGAGGGGACACAAGAACCTGGGAGGGGACACAAACCGGGCAGGTGTCCCCAACTGGCCAAAGTGGCTTCATGCTCGGTCTGTAAACTGGGAGGAGGTGGCTGGGGAGCAGCAGCCCCAGCAATTGCACTGAGAAACACCTGTTTGTATATTCTTTTATAATTTTTTCCTCTTCCTTAGCCTATTAAACTGCCTTTATCCCTACCCACAGGTTTTATTTTATTCTGATTTTCTCCCCAGAAGTGGGGAGAAGTGAGGAGCAGCTGTGGGGTGTTTCACTGCCTGCCCACTTAAACCATGACACATTGTACATTGAAACAAACCTTACAGGATAAAGAAAAAAATAAATTAAAATTAAAAGTTAAGCAAAATTGCTGGAGGTCCCATTAGCTGGTTCAGGGTGTTTATCAATAATTTGGCACTGGATTTCTAAAAAAAAAAAAAAAAAAAAAAAAAGCATGGCATAATTTTTCAGTGAGAAGCCCGAGTGCCTGGGAGATGATGTTATGGTGTGAATTACACTGTGGAGCGGCTGTCAGCTGTCCCTGTCAGCACTTTCACAGATGCCATAATGTGCAGTAAATGCTGTGGCTGCAGCTATTTAGGTTCACTGTGGTGGTGGTTTTGGGGAAAACACCACAAATTAACAGCTAAGGGAAACCTGGGAGTCCTCTGCCAATGGTTTGCAAACCAGATGAGCTGGTCACAGCTCAAACATCTGAGTGTCACCTTTGGCTCCTGAAAAATCTCCCTCCTAGCAGTTATCCAGGGCACAAGGCTCCAGATCTCGTGTCCATGTCCAGGCAGTTCTGCTGGCTCTGAGTTCCTTTTGCTGAGCCCCAGCACAGCTTTGCTGTCACCTGTGTCCCCGGAATGCTGGGGACACCTGCCTGAGCCAGGGTGAGATTTGGGGTGATTCCTGCAGGTGGGCTCAGCCAGCAGCAGCCCTGCCCTGCTGTGTGTGTCTGGGTTTCCCACTACAATGTTTTAAAGACTGCTTTGTCCTTGCTTTTGTTTTTAAATGTCTTCCCCGTTAATCTGTTTTCAAGTGTTTCAGCTGTGTGGGCTGGAGCCCCCCAGAGCCCACTTTGGCTGGAATAAGAGTGATGCTGGTCCCCAGCACCCACTGCAACCTCTCCTGTTCCCTGCAGATGGTACTGTTCGACCATTCTGCAGCCACCACCTCCGGTAACACCGCAGTTTAAGGGGAATTCTGCAATGGGACACAGACACACGCACAGACCCAGCGGCACCCACTGCTCCTGCTGGGCGCAGGGGCAGAAATTCTGTCTTGCGTTTTGGGAGGGCACCTAGGATGGTGGCAGCATGCTGTTTGTAGGCACAGCCCTCAGCAGGGAATGACCAGAGTTAATTTAGGCACCTGGGGGAATTGAACAGCTTTAGCTGTGTGGATGGCCAGAGTTTTTGTGGGATCTAATCAGCTCATCAGCTGGAGCTCCAGTGCTGGAGGAAAGCACCTCTGGGGAGTCTGGGGATGGTGCTGGGTCCTTCTGAGCAGCCAGTGCACGGGCTGAACAGGCTGAAGGCTGCCAGGTTTATTTGGCACTACAAGTGAGGTTTTTGGGACTTGTCCACCAGACTGCATTAGAGGCACCATGCCAGCCCTGGAGCCTTTTATTCCCTGGCCTTGAGCACAGGTACCCCCACCCTGCAGGCTGCAGTGTCCCTGCAGCTTTCCTCTGCTCTGGCAGAGCTGTGCAGGGCCAGCAGGGCTCAGCCATGCAGGCAGCGCTGGGTGTGCTTTCCCTTTTCCTTGCACACCATCTGCATTTCAGCCCCGAAGTCCCAGTGCCTCTTTAGAGTCAGTGAGGTGGGAAATCACCTCTGTTTCACCATTTCAGAGCTGGTCTGTGTGGCTGCAGCCCCGAGGAGAGGGAGGTCACCCACAGCTGGATCCAGCTGTGCCCTGGATAAGGAGATGTTAGCCTTTCCCAGCGAGGTGCCCTCCCAGCTGGCACACCTGTGACCCTCCCCAGCTCCCAGGGAGCCCTAAACCACCCTGCTGCCTTTTGCTGCTCAGGTGGAACCCAACCAGCTGCAGAGAGCAGCACAGCATCGAGCCCAGCTGGCTGACTCTGTGTCAGAGCTCAGTGTGCCACATGTGCACACAGGGAGGAAAAAAAGAAATAAGGAAAAGGGCAGAAACAGCACTCCTGGAAATGGATGAAATTCATTTGGCTTTTGATTGCCTCACAGGCTCGAATTTTGGATGAGGTGTCAAGAGCTTTGAACCTCCCCAGGTGCTGGTTTGCAGCTCCTCCTTGGTGTCAGGGCTGTGCACACACCTGCTCAGGTGTGAATCACTCCCACATGGAGTAATGCAGGAATTCCGGCTGGATTCAGAGGGCTCTCCTCACAGACCTCTTGCCACTGTCTTGTTGCCAGGCAGTTCATGTTTAAGCTTTCATCAGATCAATTCTCTTCCTTTGAAAGGAAAGTAGCCAGTTAACCTGTGTGTGAGGGGAATGGAAAACACTGCTCTGCCTCTCCCCAGTGTGCCATGCAGGTGGAGAGGGGCTTAGGAAAAGTGATAAAAGCAATTAGTCGTGTGGAGCTGAAGGAGGGACAGCATCCAGCCCACAGCTTTGTCTGGGTTTGCTGTAAGCCTGTTAAGCTCAGTTGTTGGATGGAGTTTTGTGAAGGATGGGCAGGAAAGTACTGAGTAAACTTTCCAGGTTTCTACTGTTTTCAGAACCTCATGTCTCCTGTATGGACTTTTCATCCCCGTCCTGCTTCAAGGAGGTGAAGATGGGGAAGGAAGGGTGGAGAAATGAGGATTGTTCTTTTTGCTGTGGGAAGTAGCTGGGTCTGAACTCTGGACAGAAGTTTGGCATGGGCTTTGGAAGCAGCACCAGACTCAGAAGGTGAGTTCCCCTCAATCCCTGCTCCTGCAGGTATCTGCCACTTCGTGTCCAAACACTCCAAACCCCTCTGTGCCTGCAGGTCTCAGTTTCTCTCCCCTGGCCACTCACTGCTGAGAAAATCTCCATGGAATAGAACAACTCAAAGATAACAGTGGCACCAGATAAATCATTCCTCCCCTGACATTCCCCCTTCCCCAAATGGCTAAAGTGTCTTTATTGTTTAAAAAAACCTGCACACACTGGAAAAGCCCGACTGAGAGAGAGACAGAAAGGAAAGGAAAAGGAGAGGTTTAGGCAGCAAGCCACAAATAAGCACCATCAATCATGGTGCAGTCAAAAATGTACATGTGTTGGTACCTGCTAGTTATTGGCAGTGCTCAAGAAGTCTCCTGAGTGCAATCTTCAGGGCTCCTCAGATAAATAAATAAATAACATTCCATGTTCCTCTGAAAAACTGCTTGTCAGCACTGGAATGGCAGGTGCATTAACTCCCTAAGAACCAGATTATGCCCTGCATGGCAAAAAAATGCAAACATAGAGAAATAAGATGTCACTCAACTCCTGTATCCTCTCAGGTTATTTTGATGGGAAGTGTTTTGAAACATAAATACATCCCATAGTATAAATGAGTTTAGGAAAAAAGAGAGATACTGATATGTACATGGTGCAGTTGTCCTATTTACATGTTTACTCCAAATTTACATCTGTCTGACATATGATTTGCCTTCTTTTTTTCTTTTTTTCTTTTCCTTTTCATACTCTACAAGGATAGCTGTAAAGTTTAGACTTATTTAGCTTCCTCTCCCTCCCACGACCCTGCCAAGCCTTGGCAAACACTCTCCTGGTGCCACCTGCCTGCCTGCTCACCCCCCAGCTCTTCTGCCTTGTAGCTCTGAAATGTTTCCTCTAAAAATAAAATCCCTCTCTGAGAGCTCCTGTCCTCTCCCCTTAGATCTCTACTGCACTCTGCCTTCTCTTGCCTTTGCTTTAATTCCCCTTAATTGTGGACTCCAAGGTTATATGGCCTTGGCTATTCTGCAGAGCTTCTCAAACCTCTCCCACCCTTCTGCTCCTGCCTGCTGCTTTTCATACACTGTGTTCTGTTTAACCCAGGGAAGTGACATTATTGCCAGTGGAAGTCCTGAAGGAGCAAAGTCCTGTCCCAGGATGAGTAAAGGTCGCATGACCTAGTGCCAAAAGACAAACGGATTTGGGGAAATGGCCATTAGCCCTCTCCTGAACTTGACAATGTGTTTCCTACAATTCCTATCACATGTAGGAAGAGGCTGATTATTTTTAGCAGTGGGTGAGCCAGCTGTTCCTAGCCACCCTCCAGCCCTCCCAAGGACAGCAGAGACATCTGCAGGCTCTGGCTCAGCCCCTGGCAGGATGCTGGAAGTGAGGAGGGAAGAGCTCCTGCTGTACCTGCTGGCAGGGAAATGTGCTGCACCACACCCTGCAAGGATGCTTCCTTTTCCCCAGCACCTGCATTTGGTTCAGGGAACCCTTAGATGAGTTTTGTCTGACTCTCAGGGTCTCAACACAACAAGTGCAGGTAATAAATGTTAGGAGAGAGGTTTCACTGCCAACCACCTCCTTGCAGTCCATCACTACTTTCTTTCCTTAGCTTTCCCATTTTTAGGTCCATTCAGATGACCTGGGCTCCATCCCTGGCAGCCCCAGCTGTGTCCCAGGTGAGTGAGCTGTGGCTGGAGCAGGGCTGGCTTTGCATGGCCTGTCCTGTGATGGTGACCCTGAGTGGCAGCTCCAGCTCAAACAGGTCACCTGGAGGCACCAGACACTTCATTTCACTGCAGATTCATGGAGCCATTTGTTCTCCATGGTGGGGTTTTGGTAGGATGCACAGTGCAGTACGGGCCTGGTGCTGCCTGGTTTGTCTCATAAGGCAGATATTTCTAAAAATCTCACTTCTGGGTTTGTGGCTTGACGTTAAATTAAGCTCAAAGATATTTGAGCATCCCAAAATTATGTATCTTCAGGGATGGTCCTTGATTGGGCTGAACAGAGAGATGTGAATTTTGAGAGTGATTTCCTGTGGGAAACAGATCAAAAACCTCCTAAGGAAGATCCAACTTCAGACTGGGGGAAAAACAATCAAGTTGGGATTTACCTGTAGCCACTTCAGAATTGAGAAACCCAGAAGCAAGTTACAGAAATCTACAGGAGCAGAGTGTTGGCTTTACCTGTGACCTCTCCAATGCAGCAAAACTCAGTGCTGTGGTATTAAAACAGCCCTGTTCCATGACAGGACTGGACGTTTTTACTCCATCAGGTGAGTCTTCTTCATTTTTATTTCCCTTTTATCATAACTCTCATTTTACCCACAGCACTATAACCTCACCTTGATTTTGTGGTGATGCAGAAGCTGCAGGTGGGAGGCAGAGGAGGGAGTGAATCCACACCAATCCCTACAGGAACTGAGCTCTTGTACAGGTAAATGCATAAAATGACAAATACTAAATGTAAGAATTAACTACAGAGTCGGGGATGCAGGAGGTCTGCCCCAAATTTCACGATTGTAAGCCGCACCTGATTATGTTACATTACAATTACGTTACAATACAGGGTGTGATAAAAGGTATCTGAGGGTGGGGGCAGTGATCCTTATCTCCGTGGGAGATATTCTGCTAATGGGCCATCCATTGAAACCAGGCAGGGCATTGTTCTTTATCTTTTCACAACCCATCCTTCCTCCAGCCAGTCATTTTCTGCTAAGGGCCATTGAGTCCCACTGTGTGACTGATAAAATTACTGCATCCCTTTGGGAGTTGCTCCAGCCAGGGGGAAGAGCCCAACATTTCTTACCAAGATAAAAACAGAGGTTTGGGGACACTAAGGGAGCCCCTTTCTCCACTGGACTCCAGAGGAAAACCGGATTTCTCCACATCACCACTGGACCTCCGGAGGGAAACTGCACCTTGTACAGGAGCACTGCTCCAACTGAGCCACATCTGTCACTGCAGGAGGATGCAGCCACCATGGGATGGGACTGCTGCCAACACCCTGCCTGACAGGGTGTCAGGTTGTACTCTGACTCTGTCAGGGTTTGGGGTTTGTTTCTTTGTAGTACTGTATTTCTATTTTAATTTCCCTAGTAAAGAACTGTTATTCCTATTCCCATAATTTTGCCTGAAAGCCCCTTGATTTCAAAATTATAATAATTTGGAGGGAGGGGGTTTACGTTCTCCATTTCAAAGAGAAGTTCCTGCCTTTCTCAGCAGACACCTGTCCTCCAAACTAAAACAGCAACTTTTTGTTCTTTGTCCATATATAAGCCACACCTGATTATAAGCCGCACTTTGGGTTCGGACCAAAATTTTAATCAAAATGGTGCGGCTTATAATCGTGAAATTACTGTATACATCCCCCCTTTTCTTTTTCCAGGATTAAGGAAGGAAGAGAAGCAATGGTGATAAGTAGCTGGTTTCACTGGGGAGCTGTGCAGCCCCTCTGCTCCAGGCTGTGCCCTTCCCCAGCCCAGCAACTTTCCCTTCCACACCACAGGTTTATTTAATTTCTGTCCTACTGCTGGCAATGGTTTTGCAATGGGCTGTGGGTTAAGAAAAAGCAGAGAATTTTTCCTTAAGTGAGAAAAGGAGATGACATTGCACAGCAAAATAGAGCAAAATGCAGTTTGTTGGCTGATTTTCTTCTCTACCTTGCTTCTATGTGTGATGCCAGAAAAAGAAATTGCGTTTTGGAGTGATTTAATGGCAAAATTACTTTTATTTTTAATTCTTTTCCCTGCCACAGAGCAGAAAAACCACAAGATGGAGCTCTGGAGCTTTCCATTGCGCCTGGGCTTGAGTCACCGTAAAAACCCTTTTGGAGACCTTGAAATTATGGGTTTTATTATTTTCCCCTCAGTTTAATTTTTACATTCATTTTAAAATTGCAAATGTTATAGACGTCATAATTATAAAATGTAATTTATTGGTGCTGGTCGAAGTTATTTACTTTTCCTTTTGAAACTCAGAACTTTTATTTTTATTTTTTTTAATGATTGTTACAGGGCAGCATTTTTCTCTGTTCTGGGGGGCTGCAGCCCAGGGCTGCTCTTAGACCACAGCATTCCTGTCCCTGACACCCTGCCTATGCTGGGGGAGCTTTCAAGCCTACCCAGCTCCATAAGGAAATATTAAACACTGGCTTTCCTTCGTGTGCAAGGAAGTAAATGATGTTTTGAAGTGCTCCTCTTCTCTCATAATCAACGAAAACTGAGCTGGTAACATTTAAATCAGTGCAGTGAATTAGGAGAATTGGGTTCTTTAATTAAAACAAAAGAATTTTAGATGCTAAATTATATAGAATTTATACAGAAACAAAAGCAATTACTATTTTGTGGGATGTGTGTTTTCTTCCTTCTTTTTTTTCTCCTTATTTTTCTCTCAATTTTTGTCTTTTTTTTCCTTCAAAAAGGTGAGCTCTCTTCTTCAAGATGCTTCTTTTCCAAGTGAGCTGGTGCTAAGGATGTCAGACCTTTTCAGCCCTGCTGTTGTGACAGGGACTGAGTGTTTAATTATGACTGTGTTGCATAGATAGGATGAATTTTTTTACTTGCTGGACTTTGGTTGTAATAGCTGTGCACATGCATAGTTAAATTGACAAAAAATTAATTGAAAAAAATATTTATACACTCTAGCTGACATAAAGAGAAGACAATGAGATTCTGGAGTATTGTTAATTACTTGAGCAACACAAACAAACATTTTATAAAACGTTTATGAACTCTTCAGGGCTGGGGCGTGCCATAGCAGCTACTGAAACTGTGCTGCCCTGCTCTGCAGAGTGAACATTTTTATTAGAAATTTGAAGCCCTGACAGAGGCTCCCAGAGCAGAGTCTCTGGTGCAGCTGCGAGCGCGGCCGCGGCAAAACTCCTGCTCCAAAGTGCTGGGAACTGCTGGAGGAGAGAAGAGAAATCCGGCCCAAGGTAGAGCTGAGCACACCCTGAATAATTCAGTAGGAGAATTTATTCCCCTCCTGTTTGCACACTGTCCGAGCAGCCTGGGCTCTGTGTGTGCTCCCCTGTTTATTGGTGCTGGGCTCTTTGTGGCTGATCCCTTTGCTGGGGGTTTCTGACCCGTTCCTCCAGCCTGGTCAGGGCTGGATCACCCCAGGGTGCTTTTGACAGGGCTGCTGCAACCTGGGTTTTGTCCTCAAAATCCAGGTGTCTCAAACTGGTGATACTTCAAAGTATCTGTGCCAGGAGGCTCTTGGGTCAAAAGTCACCAGAGCTGGTGAGAGGAAGAGTGAGAGTGCTGCTTGTTTCAGTTCCATTTGCTAACTCAAGGAAATAGTGGATTTAATTTTTTTTTTAACTGGGCGCTTAGCTGTGGGCATTATTTCTTTTTATAACTCCAATAGCTGTCAGAAAGGAATTGGAAACACACCAATTGCCTTTTCCCCCCCTTTTTATTAAATGTTAGGAAAAGAACAGTTTGAAGGTCTGCCTTTGGGTCATTAATAGAGATAATTGTCAGCGGTGGACAAGGCTGCAGCTTCCTGAGTGGGGAGCAAAATTAAAACGAGGTGTCACTTTGTTCAAACCTATTCAGTTCCTCTGTAAAACATTACTCCTTAAACAGAACTGCTCTGTAAAAAACCTGTAGAAAAGCCTTTAAAAACATCAATTTTGCCAAATGCTCTGAGTGGGGCAGGGGCAGCTCCTGAAGTGCTCAGAGCATCTCCAGTGGTACCCGGCTGCCTCTGCAGCTCCTTCACTTTCAGATTGTCACTGCACCTTTGGGTTAATCCTGCTATTCCACTTTGATACAGGATCAGAGCCTCTCTCCCCTCTGCAGGGTCTGGAGCCTGTTCCCTGCTCCATCCCTGCTCCATCCCTGCTCCATCCCTGCTCCATCCCTGCTCCATCCCTGCTCCATCCCTGCTCCATCCCTGCTCCATCCCTGCTCCATCCCTGCTCCATCCCTGCTCCATCCCTGCTCCATCCCTGCTCCATCCCTGCTCCATCCCTGCTCCATCCCTGCTCCATCCCTGCTCCATCCCTGCTCCATCCCTGCTCCATCCCTGCTCCATCCCTGCTCCATCCCTGCTCCATCCCTGCTCCATCCCTGCTCTCTCTGCTCCATCCCTGCTCTCTCTGCTCCATCCCTGCTTCTCCTGCTGTGCTGCTCCCGGGGGGGACAAGGCTGGAACAAGAACTCCTCAGCTCTGGAAAAGCTGCAGCCAGCTGCAGCCCTCAGGATGGGAATAACACTTCCCAAGTTGTTTAAAAAAAATGACAGGCGGGACAGGAATCTGATGGATGTCTTAATTTCTTTATCTCTGGCATTTTGATCAAGTGCCGTGCTGATGGGGAGGGAGATGTTGGCAATTAAAGCCAATGAGTTAACTGGAATCCTTTCTTTCCCCCTCATCTTTCAAAAGAAATCGTGCCTTTAAAAGAAATCAGAGAGAAAAAGAACTTGGGAATTTTCAGTAGTACAGAACTGCTTTAGGAAAGGAAAATCTGTCGAACCAAGAGCAGCTCTTTTGTAAGTAGTTGTAAAGAAATAAGAAAATTAAGATATCCCTCTTCTCTTTTTCTTTTCCCAGTCATCAAATAATTGTATTACAAAAAAAGACTTCAGAGTTATTAAAATCTAGGAAAAGAAATCCTGCTAAATGTAATAATTATAATGTAGAAATTTTAATCTGCTCTTAGGAAGTGTTATCTTTTCTTTATACTTAAACACTCAAAGTTCTCATTTATGGGGTTTCACAATATTCATTACAATATTTTGACAATTAATTTGTTACCCTTTTTCAAGAAGAGAATTATTAATTATATTCCTATTCAGAGGTCTTAGTAAAGCTTTAAGTTAACATTTCCTCAAAGGCATTTAATTCTGATTCAAAAAGAAAATTATTGTGTTATAAACAAATATCAATTGATTATTAAACACATTTATTTTGGATTTACAGCAATTCCATATATATGACAGCCATTAAACATCAATGAAAAGGCTTTCATTAATAAACTGATTTATTTACCGTGGCATAAGTGTCCTGTTCAATCTAAATTAAATATCTCTTCGGGCTCCTCAGCCTGTAGTGTTTCCAAAAGGCAGCTTCGTGTTTGAACGCTGCACAAAAAGCATTTCTAGTTCAGATTTGCAAGATGCAATCTCAAAAATAATCAATCTGTATTAAAAATTCTTTGGTTGCTGCTAGATAACTAATTATACAGACACAGCCTTTATACATGTCTGTATGAGATATTCTTTGTTATTCTCTTTCTTCTGAACTTTGATGCAATTTAAAAATAAATTTAATTACCCAGTGGTTATTTACACTGTGTTTATTTCTTCCATCTAGAATTATTTTGAAATTTAAAACCTGAAGGTCACTATCATTTTAGAGCAGCTTATTATTCATGGATTTTGCAAAATTTCCAGAGAGAAAAATTTGCTTTATTTTAAAATTGGAGTGCAAGAAAAGAGCTGTAAAATTGGCTGCACTGGGCATGATCCTGCACTACATAATCACAGCAGTTTTGCTAAATAAAAACTGCAGGATTAGGCCAAAGACTTTTCTTCATTAATAACATGAATTTAAATGCTATCATCTAAAAAAAAATTGTGTATATGTGATGTACTTAGATATTCTGTCATCTTTTAACAAATATCTTTTCTCTAAGGGTTTTCCCACTTGATTTAATGGGGCTTATCAGTAAATTCACAGTATAAAATTCCCCTGTGTATAGGTGTTGGCAGGGACATGATTCATGCCTGGTTTAGTTTTTATTTATATTTATTTACACACTAATATATTTATTGTATATATTTATACAATTATACATGTCTTTATTTATTACATAAAATATATTTATTTGCAGTTATTGTATACTCTAGAGTAGCTTCTATTTATTACACTACTGATTTTTAGAAGGTTTAAAATATTGTTCTCTATTCCAATACCCAGTTAGATGCAGAATGACCTTAGAAAAGCCAGCCAGGGTTTGCTGCACTGGAGTCCCAGACAAGGTTGTTGAGGGCAGGGTTTTGCTGCCACATTTAATTTCAGGTCTTTGAGCTAAAGATGAGAAATTGAGGATTTACCTGCCCCAGGAGACCCTGAATTTGGCTCCTGCAGGTGCCCAGTCTGCTCCTCACTGCCCTGCAGCACAGGGATGGGGCAGGGGGAGATGTTCTCCCTCTAAAGCAGCAAAGGTCTCTGCTCTGGGCTGGAGGAGCAGCAGAGCTTAAACCAGAGGTGAAATGTGAGCAGTTTTGTACTGTTAAGGCTTTTTGTTTCTTAGGCTGCACATTAACACTTATTTCTGGTCCATTCCCCCACAGCTCTGGAAAATCCATCTGGAAAAACCTGTGCTCCAAGGATGCTGCTGTGGGGGCAGCCCTGGGGCTGGGGAGCAGGGGGTGGAAGGGAGGGGATGTTTTCTCTTGGGCAGGTTGCCAGTGATGGACAAAAATGCACCAAAACCTGAATAGTGGAGGGGGAGAGAAGGGAGGTGGATCCTCCTCTGCCCCCACTCCTGCAGAGGGCTCAGCAAAGCCAGGGACAGCTTTGCCCAAGAGCAAAAAGTGGAGCTGAGCTCCTGATGTCATTTCCCCCCCTTCCTCTGGACATTTCTGTGTTTGTGCCTCAGTCCCAGCTGAATGTCTGCACCAGGATTTGGAGCAGGGCTGTACATGTAATTTCCAGGGGGCAAAGACTTGAGTCCCCAGGACCTGTTGCTGGTACAGCCCTGCCCTGCAGCCCCAGGTGAAATGTCTTCTCTGCTCTGCCCAGTGATGGGTCTCTCCTTCCCCCAAGAATAAATGACCTTGTTAAGCTCTTTTTAACACTGAGGGAGAGATGAGGATTAAAGTGAGAATGAGTGAGGTGCAAAGCTCCTGTTTACTTCTCCAAAGGTGCTGAAGGGACATCAGTCACACACAGAGCCCTCTGCTCTCAAATAAGTCCGAATTTTAAGTCAAATAATCAACTTACAAATGAGGAAGTGACCAAAATGTGAATTGTGATGGGGAACACCTCTTTGGGTAAATTGCTGTGGGTGGTGTAAACAGGTCTGGAACCAGAGGGAGAGATTTTAATCTGCCTGGAAAAGCTGGAATTAGGCAGAAATCCCTTCCTTGTTGTGGCTGTGCAGTGGGATTCCTGCAGGGCTGTGTGTGGCTGTCACTGACAGGGATTTCGTGCTGACACCACATCTGGCAGCTCTGCTTTTTGTGGGGCATCGAAATTTCTTTCCCATACATTTCCTGTATCTTCTGTATTACAGCTTTAAAATCACTTTTCCTTTAATTGGCTCAGGAGAAAGGGCTTGTTCCTTTGCCTTTAACTTTTCTTTTTTTCCCATAAACTATTTAGGAAAAAAAATTGCCGAGTATGTAAACTAAAGATCATTAGAGGTTGTGGGGGTTTTTTGTTACCTTTTTTTTTTTTTTTAAAATACTAGATTCAGCAAAATACTGTTTTCTCCCAGGCTCTGGGTCTCTATTTAGATGATTTTTGGCTCTGTTTTTTTTTATTATTATTTATATATTTATTCATTAGAAAGGCCCACAGTCAAGGAGAAGGGGAACACGGGGTTATTAATCTTTCCTGTCATCCATTCACAGATGTGAAGTTCACACCACAGCAAATGTGAAGTCAGCAGTACCCACAAGGTGGAAACTTCAAGCAAAGCAGCAGCAAGGAATGGGGGTGGGAGAAGGAGAACAGGAGGGGAAGAGGGGAAAGAGAGGGAACAGGGGGGAAAAAAGGATGAGGGAGTGATGAATGACAAAAGGGAGGGGAGAAAGATGGATGAACAAGGGCAATGGAAAGAGAAATGAGATGGATGGTAAAGGCTAAAGAGGAAAGGCAGATAAGGGAGAAGAAAGTCTGAGAGAGCAGGGGAGAAATGAGAGAGACTGAGGCAGAATATTCCAGATGGGGTGTTCATGTAGCTGGGCCTGTGTGGGTGCTTGGATATCCTGGAGATGTAAAGGGTAATCACTCTCCCAGCATGTACATGCCATTGATATGTTAATATCATTTGCTTTTTCATCTGAAAGCAATGAAGTTTTCAAACCTTCTGATTAACTGGGTCTGGCTGGTCCTGTGTATGGCCATGTATTCACAAACACACGTCACATATAAATATTTATACCTCCATACAATATCCCATAAGACAGCAGCCAGCATCAGAAGTCCTGTTAGTATTGATGTGACATTGGGCAGACGTGTTTGTGCTGATATAACCCGCTGCAATATCAATCCTAATACAGTTTTTTGGGGGTAAACAAAATGTAGACAGGCATTAATAGAAACATTGGGTATGTGCTATTAAAAGCACGCCCATAATAATGAAATGTGTGGGGTCTGAGATCCCATTTACCTACCAGTTGTATAATATGGAGAGTCTTTTTTGCAATTTTATAGTTTATCATGAAGGGTGTTTGAAAAGAAGTAATTTCTCAGTTGTGGTGTGAGACAGCTCCTAATATATGCTTATATATTCACACAGCCTCCAAATTACTTGTTAATTCATTGGTTTAGTTAATTTACAGTCAGATGGAGAAATAACTCTTGAAAAGAGGGATCATTTTGGGCAGCTCACAGGGGCAGTGACAGGATCAGCCAGCTGTGGTCCCATGGAGCAAAGCCTTCCTGGTTCCTCCTCTGGTTTGGCCAGAAATTCTGCAAGCTCATCAGCAGTTTTACACCTCAAGCTGCACAGTTTAGTGGGGGATGGCTCCAGAGCCAGAGGTGGAGAATGAGTTAGGTGCAAAACTCCTTCCTTCTCCAAAGGTGCTGAAGGGGCATCAGTCACACACAGAGCCCTGTGCGCTCAATTAATACTGAGTTTTAAGTCAAATAATCAACTTACAAATGAGGAAGTGACCAAAATGTGAATTGTGATGGGAAACACCTCTTTGAGTGATGGGAAATATCTCCCTAGGGCTGAGAACAGGATGAAGAGGGGCAGTTGAAAAGCCTCAGCTTCTGTGTACAAATCAGCAAAAGCAGCCAGGGAGTTTTGCTTGTTTTATCCTCTGAAAAGATTTCAGAGCTCTTGCTTGTGCTAGCCAGAGAGTTTATATCTGTCTGCTGAAGTGAAAATCTGACTCTAAAGGTACTTTCAGAATATTTGCTCCTTGTTTGTAGGGTAAGGAAAAACATTCTGTACAGTTTACAGAAATCTTACTGTCTGTCACTGGAATACTTCTGTGAAACATTGCTGAAAGGGTAATTTTATTTTTTTTAATTAAATGAGCCCCATCCTTAGTTCAGCTGCTCAGGGAATAACTTGTATTTATGTGTCACATTTTGGCTGATTTATCTGATGGTATGCTAGATTCACTTGTTTGCTGGATTTTTGGCTTCCAGGAGATTTCTGCAGGCTGCTGTGAGATGCTGTGTATCTGTTACAGGTTTTGGTGCACTGAGGGTCAGTAGCTCCAGGAACTTGCTCATATCTGCTTTCTTCTTGTATCAGTTCATAATCATAATACCCAAGATTTCCATGGTTGGTTAAATCAAGGAAATAGCTGTGTAATCTATCCCATATGTTAATATTTACTGTGCAAGGTGACTGAGTCTTGCTGTTGCTGAGCTCATCCTGACAGTCAGAGCCCTGCAATTGGATTTTTGCTTTGCTTTATGCCCAAAGAGCAAGGATGGAAGTTGTGCATAAATGAGAGACCCTGTGTTGACATCTATTAAAAATCTCCTGCACAACATTAATGTTGCTCATTAGGAACTGAGATTTCTGCTACCAGGGTACTCAAAAAAGGGGAATTTGTTGCTCTTACTTAAAGGTCCCCACTCAGAGAGGATGCACTGAATAATCCTGGTTATGAATGGGGCAGAAATAAGCCAGGGCATTTGGAGTAAATCAGAGAAATTAATTTGACTTCAGTTATTTTGGTTTCATTTACAGAAACTGGGAAGTTGGCCCTTTTTGCTTGGATACTGAATTTCTACAAATTAATTCCAAAAGCTCCAGAACCCAGCACACTTCATCTCCAGCTCTCCCTAGCCTAATTCTCAAATTCCTGATTGAATGCCACTTGCTTGTGGATTTCTGGCTTTGCTCTCTTGTATATGTATGTGACAAAATTGGTTTTCTTTTTTCTAAGCAGGGAAAAAGAGAAACGAGACAAACTTCCCCTCCCTTCCACAAAGGTCCAGGAAAGAAAAGGATAAAAAAAAGCATAAAATATAAAATATAGCTGTACTTTCCCCCCCTTTGGAAGGACCTCCCACTGACTATATCATTATCTGTCTCATGTAGGATATTGGATTCAGGATCTATAGCAGTGAGCTGCGTTGGTATTGAATCTCATTTGATTTAATAAACCTCCCTTGTCACTGCTCAGCCCTTCCAGCCTTTCCCAGGCATTAGGAGCTCCCCCATAGTTTTGGCTGCAGAGGCATTGCCCTTTTTATCTGGCAACATGGGGGTCTTCATCATCACTGGGAAATGCAGATTTTTGGTTTGCAGCCCTTTCCTCCTTCCCTCATCTCACTCATATCCAGCTTTGGCCCTCTCCATGTGTAGGCTGTTGACTTACCTTATTTTTCTTATTTTCCATACTTGGACCAATTTACAGCAGACCTGTTCATAATGAAATATTTCTCTTGAGCACACTGGAGATGTGGAATTATTTTACATTTCTCCAGTGTATGGAGTATAGTTTTAGAGATAATCTGAAGATTTTTGAGGGGAGGGAGGAGAACAGGGAGTAAGATTCAATTTCAAGTGAAAAGGAGCATCAAAAGTGTTGTCAATGGATTTTTCAATATATTAGAAAAAGAGGGATATATAGAGTAAAATTTCAAAGCTTGCAAAATTAACTACATAGCAAAATCCATGCTTCAGGAAGAGAAAGCTTTTGGAACCTGCCTTTAATTTTCAAATGGGAGCTCTTAGGCTGGATGTGATGAGGTTTGGCATGTCTCTTGGCATGTGTATGGATAGGCAAGCTGTGTGTCTATGGGCTCTAATTTCCCTAGAAGAATTTAAGTAAACCTTTCTCAAGCCAATAGGAGTTAAGTGTGCAGCAAGAAAGTGCTCTGAGTCTGCATTAAACCTGGAAAAAATGAAATGCTGCTCTAATGTGTCAGGCAGGGCTGGCTTCAGGAACGTGCAGAGGCAGGATTTTGTCTTGAGGACTGGAAAAGGCTGAAGCTTGATTGCAGGCAGGCAAACTGGCAATTCCTTTTAGCTTGTTTTAAACATATTCTGCCAGTAGGTCTGAAAGAGATTAACCTTCTATGAGTTTCATTAAAATAGGGTGCCCAGGGCTAGAGGGTTCTAGCTACAGGAAAAAGCCCTGCATTAAAGAGTACAGAGCCTTATAAGACTCCAGAGAACCCACAAGAGCAGGAGAGTAGGAATGTACTCACAATACCTAATTAGAATCTGTTGTAATTGGGAGGATCCAAAGATTCAATGTGAATCTGTAGGGTGTGATAACTGGTGAAATATTTTGCTTTGAAGGCATAATGGGGTTGGAAGTCCAAGTCCTGTCCATCCTCACTGGATATTTATAACAAGTGCATTCCAAAATTTACATCTTTTTCTTATAGGTTACTAACTCAGAACTAGCAGTGAAAATCCCAGTGATTTCCAACATAGGAAATGGTTTTTTTGGCCACTGAAATACTTGGAGTGACTCTTGGAGAAGAGAGCCAAACCCCTGCCCTAAATACCACAATGGCATTTGGGACTCCTTGTCCATCAATCCAAACGTGTGTTTGTCAGTCTCTGAAGCTGCTGCACCTCCTAAAGCATCATCCAAGGTTCCAGGCAATGGGGAAGGTGAGAACTGTTGCTGTGCATTGCAAAATCTCTGTATTCATAATGCATGAAAGGACCTGTGCCACAGCACAGGCTTTTAGTCCTCCTGCAGCTCTGAAAATTGGACAACTTTATAGTCTTTTATGAAAATATAATGTACCTTTGCTGCCTTTTGAGTAGTAAACTATGAATTTGAAAGTGACAAATATTAGCAAGCTGCCTTTATTGCTAACAAAACTGGGCAGGAAAGAAAAGGACTCTGCAGAGCCTTTGACAGAATGTTTAATAACTTGTGATTACTGTTTCCCAGAGGTGATGTGTGTAATATGTATTTTCCCTCTTTCATTTTAACCCAACACTTCTGCTGGTGACTGCTGTGGCTCTGCATTCCTGAACTTCTTCCCCAGTCAAAGGTTAGATAATTTGGGCAACCCCAGCCAAAGCAAAGCTGTGACCCCCTCTGCTTCTTTTAAAAAGTTGTACCATGCTAAAATTGCTTTACTTTGGTGCAGAAGTGTGAAAATGGACCCCAGCCCTATGAAAACAGTGAGGGATGAAACCTCTGCAGCTCTGGGGCAGCTGGGACTGAAGCTGGGACAACCATTTTGCAGATGGATGGAGACTAGTCACACAAAATGCAAAAAATGGACTCCTTCCCAGGTGGATTCTGCTAGAAGAAAATAAATTGTGAGTCCCTTTCTGTCCTGGAATCTTAAAGCTTTTGGATGGCTTTGATACCTTGGCATAGAAATGTTCACAACTTTGTACATAACAATTGATCAATAGATAAAATTTCAAGATGGAACATTCTAAACCTTGATTAAAAATCACTATTTTGGGCTTGGCAGCTAGAGCACACTTTGTGGTTGTGCAGGAAGGACAGAGGATGAGGAAGGCAGGTGTTCCCCTGACAGAGCTGCAGCCTGGGAGCAGCAGTCAGGGTTCAAGGAGGCAGTTCAAGAACTAGGTGCTAACTAATATATGTTCAGGATGATTTTGTGAGTAATCAGGAGCACTTAGGATTGAAAATACCAGGGTGAAGGCTGAGGCCACATTGAAGTATGAGAAATGATTCCACAGCTTCCACCCTGGGAGGGATGCTCCTTTCCATCTGTTTTTGTAAGAGGAGCAGAAATGCCTGCTCAGACTGGTTTGGTCTCAGTTGAGCAATGCTTGGGGTGAAAGCTGGAGCAGGGCAAGGAGTGGTTCAAACCCTCAGAAGCCAGCTCTTGTGTCAGACAGAGCACTGGAGAGCCAACCAGAGAGCCAGAGAGCTATGGAGAAGTGATGGAGAAGTTTCCTCCTTTCATCCATCTGTCAGAACAGGACACAAAGGCAATTTAATCAGGTGTTAAAAGAGGGTGCTGGTTTTTTTGTTAAAGTGCTCAGGCTCTTCTGAAAAACTTCCTTGGAGGGAACTTCTTGGGATATCCCATCCCTGGAAGTGTTCAAGGGCAGGTTGGACAGGGCTTTGAGCAATCTGGTCTAGTGGAGGGCGTCCCTGTCCATGCCAGGTGATCTGTAAGGTTTTTCTGATCCAAACTATTCTGTGATTCCACTATACAACTTGTTTTTTTTCCCAGGGAGTAGCTCCCAAAACTTCTCCTAAGTTAAGGGTGATGAATGTCCAATCATCACAGAAGTTCACTGGCAGCACAGTGTGGAGTTAGTTATAAAATGTAAACAGCTTTCTCACCATGAAATATTTCATATTTTAAAAATTAAGAGAGTGTTATTTACTCTCTTCCTCTGCCCACCCATCCCCCCCACAACTGGTGTTGCTTATGTGCTGTTGGCAGATGGGATGTGGATCATTTTAATTAGATTTTATTGGACTGTTATACAGCCCATAATTGTGATCATTACTCATTTTCACTGTGGTTCAGACAGATCCTCTATTTAGACATGATGATATTTTGATGAGACAAGTCCCATGTAACTTGTTATGTTAGGGGCCAGTAGCCAAAGCAGTGGAATGAGGTGTTTCACATAGAAATTGGAGTAGATTAATAAAGGATCTAATGGTCAATTTGTGTTCCTAATTGTGCCCAGATTGTGGATGCATGGCAGAAGATCTCTTTGGGCTGCAGGAGGCCAAGAGCCTTCACAGCTGGAGCCCAGGGAGCAAATGTGGCAGAGAGGGTGAATCCCCCATTTCACCTTCCAGGAGAGGGACAAACCCACTGTGGGCATCAACAAATGACCCTTTGCCAAATCAAAGCTCTCATGCTCATACCAGTGCTGTGTTCAGTCCCATGGGTGTTTCTCCTTCACTGCTGTGGTTTTTTGCATGGCTGCTCTTGTACATCCTTGCAAGGGGATGGGGAGAGAAGGCTCATCTGAACTGAGAATGGATCTGCTGCAGTTCTCTGTGACCAGGAGCATCTTTGTCCTGCTCATGGGCTCTGCTGCTTTTGAGGATCTGCTCAGACACTGAGATACTGCTTTTACTTTTCCTACAGCATCTCTTTGGGGTGCTGCTTTATTCCAGAAATGATGGTGTCCTGGCAAAGCCTTTTGTGGGAGCTGTGTTCCACTGCCAGGCAGAGCCATCTTCTCACTGTACCCAGCAGTCTCCTTTTCACTGAGTGATCAGCCTCAGCTTATTCCTCTCCACTTTCCAGAACCACAACTGTATTTGGACATAAAACCTGTGGAGAACAGATCCATCTCTTCATCTGTGCCCTAAGGACAACAGGAATGTTCTGCACTACTGCCAGGATTCATGGTTCAAAGAAACTGAAAAATATTTGGAAGAAAGATTTGGATTTTGAGGCTTTCCCCTCCTTTTTGAATGAAGTTGCCCTTGGCTAATCCTGTGACAAACACTTCCTTCAAGAAAATAACTGCTGAGCCACCTGCACTGCACTTGCACAAGCCAGAGTTGGAGAAGTAAAGTGTTGGGGTTCATGGGCTTTGGGGTGCAAATATTCCAAATTGCTGATGCACAAACGTTTTCTGAACTGTGCCTGCCTCTATCCCAGGAACAGATAAGGACAGGGGATGATACCAATGGTTCCAGCCCCTGTAAGAGTGAAGAGTTCTGTGGCATTTCCTCACTGGTGTGGGACACACAGGATTTCAATCAGTTCACTTCTGTGCAGCTGGACACACCTTTAAAAGGATTTTGTTAAGGTACTAAAATTACAACTGAATTTAACACACACCTCAAGTCATATTTTAGTAATGATAAACTCTGGTTCCACTTTGCACAGGCAAACGAGGCTGGCTCACCCTCCAGCTGTGTGTATCAGCTGGCTCAGGGCTGCCTGCAGATCTGCTCACTGTGCACGCTGGAAAGGAGATGAGCTGCAAGGGAAAGAGCAGCAGCACCTAAATCCACTAGGAAATCTGTGCCATCTTCATCCTTTATTTAACCAACAAAAAAATCCAAATATTTTACCTTTTCTGTGCGGAGACACAAGCTGTATTTCTCTTGTGCTCATTCTAACAGATCCATTGGGATGTAGCTGTGACTCCTGTCAGGGCTGTTGCAGTTTCCTCCTGTGTCATTTTGTGATGGACAGTGATTTAGTGCTGGGTAACTCATCTGAACTCCTTGCTTCATTTTCTCCCTCCTCTTCTTTCTACCTGGAATTCCTGTCCACCTCTTGCCAAAAAATAAATGTGCTGACAGATTCCTTCTCTACTTCTACTTTAGCTGTGTTTATTTCTTTTAAATTATGGATGTAACTCAGTAGGATATTGTAACAAATGGAGAGACAAAACAAACTTACAGGTCACTTCTTTGGCCATTATGCTCTGGCTTATGTACAGTGATACTCTCGCAGCTGAAAAATAGAAATTAGTCCAAGTCAAATAATCTTTATAAAAGATTCAGTTACAAACTCATCCTCTTTTTTTTTAAATTAAAAAATTATTCTGATTTATTAAAAAGCACTCACTTTTTAGTAAGTGATTTAGTGGTTTATTTCTGTTGTTTCTTCTGGGAATTGGACCAGCTTACCTTAGAAAATTATTTTCCTCTTTTGGTTAATGTTAACCAACTCCAAATCTGTGCTGCTACATGGGATGAGAGAACCTTTCCTAACAAGAGAATAATAATCACTAAATTCTGGGATGACTTTTTACAGAAAGAATGTGTACTAAAATGGCTGAAACACCAAACTTCATTGTGAAGTTCAAGTGAATAATTGCAAGCCATGATTAATGTCACCCCAGAAAGCTGGCATGCTTCCTTTAGACCATATTAATGAGTCCAGCTTTGTTGTTATTCAACCAACTCTAATACCTTAATGTAAGCCTTATCTTTCTCTATTGTAATATTTTTTTAAAACTTTTTTTTATTGTCTTTACAATCTAAATTTGAAGGCCATTAAACACTGCCTTTCCAAGGTTTTAGGATTCCCCTGTGAGCTGATGCCATCACAGAAATCCTTGTGCCATCCCAACGTGTCTGCTCCTGGCTGAGCCCTGCTGTGAAGGTGCTGTGGGCACGTGGGATGTGCAAAACTCACACCTGCAGAATTGCAACTATCTTCTTAATTTGGCTCCTGATTGTGTTCTTGACTAAATGGCTCAGATCACCTACACAAAACTGGAACCACTGGATGGATAATTCATGGAAATTTTTCACTGCAAGCAAACCAGGAAGGCTTTCCAAGCTGCTGAGAAAAGTGGATTGATTTTATCTGGTTCAAGGTAAGCCATGGCCAGGAATTCAAGTGATTTAAGGTTAAAATTCGTGTGTTCCCACATGCTCTACAGCTTGCTGAGTTTCACCCACAACAAGCACAAGGCCAACACCTCTGAATTTATGACTGTTTTAAGGAGGGTGTTAAGTTAAAATGTGACCTTCTGTTTCAGACCAGCAGAGCTTGGTTCTGTGAAAGCTGTTTTGTCAGAGGTTAGTCCTGCCCTGCCCCAGTGAGAGGGTTAAGAGGGAAATACTGAGATTAACTATTGCATTACACCACACAAAGACTTAGGAAATCTCTTGATGCTGAGTGGGTGATGAAGAGCTGGATAAAATTGCACGTTGTTAAAAGCAATGCAAAGGAAATGGAGAAAATCAGTACTAACTTTATTATTATTATCATTGTTATTTTCAATAATGGTCTTTAAGCAAGATATTCATGCTGGGAGTGATTTCCATAGAAATGTCTCTGCTGTCCACTCACTGTGGATGTCTTTGCTGTGCTCTGAATTGTCTGTGAGGGTTTTGTCCCCATCTCAAGTGCGTGGTTAGAACAGAAAAGCTGCAGCAGAGGTGATCAAATGTATGATATAATTAGTAACTCTTTATAGAGACATTAACTTTGGATCCTTCAGCTGGGAAAAGGAAACCTGCCTGTTACAGAGATGCAAAAAATCTGAGCTGCTAGGAGAAATTAAATAGGGAACAGCTCATCACTGTTTCTCACAAGATAAAGTAAGAACTGTCAAAACAATTCATCAGGTCACACAATTAATATAAGCAAACTAATTTACATTTTCATATGATATATAGCTATAACATGAAGCTACCTACTATGGGATAATGGGATGTGTGAAGTTTATCTGGATTCAAATGGCCTGATCCATGGAAAAACTATACTCACTGGACACTGAATATATTTTTACATATTTTAGATGGTTAAACATACTTGATTTGTTCCTGCATTCTGTTTTTCCCAAGCAGGCTGCTCTTGGAGGAGGGCTATGGGAGCAGCTAAACTTTTCACCTGCCCCTGTTCTGTCATTATGTTGTAATGATTTCAGGAGGGATGTGAAAAGGATCCCAAAGGCCTGACATCTCCATTAATTCCCCTTCAGGGCACCGAGAGGGGGTCAGAGCAGCACTTAACTCAGAGGGTAACACTCTCAGCCTGTACTGCCTGTCACCTGGATGAATCTGCCTCAGCAAAGCCCTGCTGTAGTCCCCAGGAAATACTTGCCTGCAAGTTGCTGCAAAATCTGAGTTTATTTCTTTGCTGCCCTGGACAGGAATGGAGGAATGAAACAGCCAGAAAGGGGAGAAAGGATGAGAGGAAAACCAGCAGAAAGAAAAGAAAACCAGCAGAAAGAAAAGAAAACCAGCAGAAAGAAAAGTGCAGCTTTACCTAATGAGGGCAGATCAGACAAGGAAATGTCTGGCGATGTTCACAATAATTCAGACAGTGTCCCAGACCTTAATTACTGGCACAGGCAACTGTGGCCCTGGTAGGAGGGAGGTGGATGGTGCCTGTGTGCTCCATCTGCTGCCTGCAGAGAGGGAATGTTCCAGGCCAGGTGTTGCTGAGCATTGCTCTTGTCTAGCAGCAAGATAAGTCTAATTAAAGGGCTAATTATTCCCACTCTGGAAGGACCTATCCTTGTGGTTGCAATCACACTCTAAGTGTTGGTGTATTGGACATTTATCTTCCATTGTCACGTTACTGACTTGCTTTGCTGAAGTGAGGACAAGCCTTTGGTGCCTGTGAAAATTGGGAACAAAGGGAATTGGCTGGGCTTGGGTCTAGGTGATGCTTCATTGTAATGGCATTTGTCAGCACAAAAAGACACTGCATGCTGGTTTTCTCTCCAGTGAAAAAGGTATTTTACAGTTGTGGGAACTAAGGGCTCAGATCAGAGGGGAATTGGACCCAGATGTTTGTGTTCTGTTGCAACTATTAAAAGCATCAGGCAAAACTTCTTTCAGTTAAATCTGCAGTAACCCACTCCTGATTTCCACAAATTTGCTGCATTCACTTCAGAATAGCAGACCATGGGATTATGTCTATTGAAGTTTTATCCTTTCTTACCATCAGTTTGAAAGCTGTGTGTAATCCATGCTTGCTTTCCCTGGCTTTGTGGGCTATGGAGAGCTCTGGCTCTTCTCACCACTCAAGAGTTTTCTAGCTCTGTGTATTAGCAATTTGCTCTTCAGTATGGGATCATACCTTTCTTTTGAGACTTTTTGATCTTACTGAAAGACATATTATTTAGGTGGAACTTTAGATTTGAGCCAGGGCTCTTTTTCCACTGTCCAAAGGCTGATGTCCCAGGGTCCACAGAGAGGAGGGAGATGGATTACCCCATTACCAGGTAGAAGAGAGCTATTTGTTGGGAAAAAGAGTTCTTCCAAGAAAACTCTCTCTAAAAACAAGCAGATAATTTGTATTTTCATTTGACTATTTCACATAATGCAGTGAGGACCTTGGGGTACCCTAAGCCCTGATTGCCTGGGAGGGTGGATGCTCTTCTGCCTAGTTTTGTGGCTGTGAGGTCTCAAAAACACAAATGACCATATCCTCCAGGCTGGAACCTTTGTGTCATTTTGAACTTTTTGCTGGTTAAAGCTTTGAGCCAGGTCAAATTGATATGTGAGATTCTCCCCCCTCCTCTTGTGGCCAAACTTCAAAAGACCTATTACTCATACTGCTTTAGCATTCCAGGCTTGCATTAATTACCCACTAATGGCTCCATTTCTTTGCAGGAAGCACTTTATATTTTACTCCTGGAGCCAGGAGAACTATCACAGTGGATGGATAAGGATATGCACACAGTGTTTGTGACTTTAATACCATCCCTGAGTCTGTAGTGTCTGTCAGGCTGGGCTCCAGCCCTGCTGCTGCTGAGCTGCCTGGGGCACTGCGGAGCAAACACATTCTTGCACAGGCTAAAACAAAGCAGAGAAAACCATCTAATGAATTCCAGCCCTGTAAAGGGAAGGAGAAGTGCCACTCCTTTGCTAGGAAGACATTTCTGAAACCACACAGCTGAAGTGATAGCAGCCACCAGCCAAAACCCAACGGTGTCTGCTCGTGGAGCAGGCACATGTGGAATATGTGCTGAAGCTTTGGAGTGTCTTGTAGGACATGTTCGTGGAAAGGCCAGGAAACCTGAGAGAGAGCAGCCCAAACATGCTGAGAAAAGAATTTCAGGGAAACCTAGAGTGGGGTTTTTGGGCTGAGTTCCTGTCAGACAGGCAGTGGTGTGAGCAGTTCTGAAGAACAATCCTTTCTCACAACTGATGCCACAGAGGAAAAATGGGATGTTTTATGGCCTTTGTAAACAGGATCTGCTCATTGACTCTACCTTCAATTATTTTCTGTTTACATTAAAAAACCCCAAAGATGTATCTTCATTTTTTGCTGTCAAGGTCAAAAAGGGATCAAAAAGGGACAATCTCCTGAAGCCTGTGCAAGCTGCATAGGATTTATTATACTTTGGTAGGGAATAGTTAGGCTCTGAAAACTCCTACCAAGATTTTCAACATAAACATGTCTAACTTGCTACCCACAAGTATGACTGAAGGGCAGGAAAAGGGAAACCCCCCCAAGACCACAATTTAAAATTTTCATTCCTCAGGGAGACCTGAAAATGCAAAACAGTGGCAATGGGACTCAGACTTGGCAATGTTTATCTAAGGGGATGTTCATTTGTTTTAACTCAGGTTTTGAAAATGCAGTATTTCAGCAGAAGGGTGGATTACAGCAGTGGTGTGAAACCAAAGAAAAGGTACATGATGTTCTTGTCATAAACTGGGCAAGGAAAGGGGTAGAAAGTGGTGAAAAACCAACAATTTAGGGACTTCTGAGAGAAGCTGGATGTATTTGTGTTTATGGGGTCAGATGGAATTCACTAGAAGGAGATGAAAAAGTCAGCAAATGAGATTGTGGGGCTGTTTGATGTGCATGAGGCTGGGTGGTGAGCTGGGGGAGGTCCCTGCTGGCTGTCAGAAGGCTGGTGTGGCTCCAGTCTGCTGGCCAGGCAATGAGCAGGACCAGCCCCCAGGCAGCTCAGGCAGTGCATGTCCAGCTCAGGCAGTGATGTCCAGCTCAGGCAGGGCACGTCCAGCTCAGGCAGTGTGACACATGTCCAGCTCAGGCAGGGCATGTCCAGCTCAGGCAGGGCACGTCCAGCTCAGGCAGTGCATGTCCAGCTCAGGCAGTGTGACACATGTCCAGCTCAGGCAGTGTGACACATGTCCAGCTCAGTCAGTGCATGTCCAGCTCAGGCAGGGCATGTCCAGCTCAGGCAGAGATGTCCAGCTCAGGCAGTGATGCCCAGCTCAGGCAGGGCATGTCCAGCTCAGGCAGGGCACGTCCAGCTCAGGCAGTGCATGTCCAGCTCAGGCAGTGCATGTCCAGCTCAGGCAGTGATGTCCAGCTCAGGCAGTGTGACACATGTCCAGCTCAGGCAGTGATGTCCAGCTCAGGCAGGGCATGTCCAGCTCAGGCAGGGCATGTCCAGCTCAGGCAGTGATGTCCAGCTCAGGCAGGGCATGTCCAGCTCATGGAGCTTCTCTTCTTGCAACCCATCTTCAGACAGGACTGAAAAGGATGAGATGACAGCCAGAAAAATCAGCACGAGTTTGTGCAGGGCAAATCTATTTGAGCAGCACAAGTGCCTTTGATGAAGCAATGACTGCTGGTGTGGTTACAGCACAGGAGAGGGGCTTTGGGGACCCCAGCCACAGCTGAGCTGGGGCAGCACTGCCAACAGCCCCCCCTGAGCAGGGGCTGGCATCTCAGGACTGCCAGGGGCTCTTTGCTCCTGTGATTTGTGGACTGCAGTAAATCAGATGCTGGACAGAAGCAAATGAGCTGTCAAAACATGTTTATATACCTTTTGGTAAGAAGAGAGGCTACTCCCTAACACAGAGAGCATAAATCAAACCTTCTCTAATTGAACATGGTCAGAGAGAGAGAGTTCATAATCAAAAAAGGCACCTGGTCTGTAACTGGTCAGCAATGTCCCAGTCTAGAGACCTGAGCAAAGTATTTAAATGTCCAATGTTTTATAATAATAAAACTTCAAACAGTTTTTAAAACTTTAAACAGAATTCAGCCATGGTAGTGCAGATGTCAATAAAAGATCCCCCTGATTTGAATTTTCCTACCCTGAGCTGAGGCAGGCTCTGTTTGGAGCCTCCTTCCCTCGTGCTGGGTGGCTGGGCCAGGTCTGAGCGTGGCTCTGTGCTGCCCTGACACGCTTCTCTCACAGAGGAGGGCAGCAGAAGCCAAATGTTACTTTTCTGGCATTGTCCAATGTGAGAGTTTGAAGGTGGGAGGTCCGGACCTCACCCTGAAGTGTTCAGATGGTAATTCAGGAAGGGCTGATGCATCCAGCTGGCCACAGAGCAGACCAATTTGGTAATGGTCCTGGACAGCCCTTGCTTTGCTTTAAACTTTTTCAGGGTATTTAAGAAAGCTATAGAGCTGTATGAATTTAACAGCGTTCAGGAAAGCCAAGCACCTTGCAGCAGCTTCAGGGACTGAGCAGCTGGATGCAAAGGGCCCTTCTGTGTCATTCTTAAAATGCTTGTCCAGGTGGGACATCTTTTCTGACCTGTGAGGTGCTCACCTAAGTGTGCTCTGCACAGCAAATGCAACTGGGCAGCCTCTGAGAGCAGCTGAGCTCACCCTGCCCTGAGCAGTGTGTCCCATCCTGCCTGTGGCAGCCCTTTGTGTTCACTGCTCATGAGCACAGGTAAGGATCCAGGAGCTCTATGGACAATGAATTCTGAGCTCCCAAAGGGAGAATATTTGCCATAGAAACCCGAGTCCAAGAGCTGAAAACAGCCATTTGGGGAAAGTGCACACAGATTCTCTCATTTCTGGCTGTGGCTTATTCAGGCAGAGAGCTTGTTTACCTATTCTGAATATTTGACCTTTCTACTTTTTGGAAAAGGATTTTTTTCCCCTCTTAATTATGTGGAAGGAGCACTTCCTTTCAGAGCTCTGATGGACTTCTCTATAAATAGCTCCTCATGTCCCAGAACCTCACACCAGAGCCTTCAGCAAAGTCAGCATCCCTAGGACTTTTTAAGCCTGAGATGGGAACCACGTGGAGTTTAATCATTAATCACCAGTCTTTAATTAACAGCTCTGGGCTTTGAACAAAAGGCACTTACTGCAAGGCTGCTGAGGGGCCCTGAACTCTTCAGTGTGCTTTCATTTGGGGGACCTGGTGGCCTTCCAAAGGGGGCTGGAGGAGCAACCTCCTCCTGGTGGGAAGGGTCACAGAGCCCAGGAGCAGCAGATGTTTGTGGCCTGATCTCCATTTGCACAACTGTCCCACTGCATGGCTGCAGCTCAACCTGGGGATGCTGCCAGCTCCTCAAGGTGGGCAAGGAAACAGAGAATCTCCTGAGCCCCCCTGCCTCCATCAGGTGAGTGGGGTTTAACCAGAGGAAGGAAGGGAGGAAGTTGCTCCAGGCTTGGAAATTTTTATAGGGGAGTGTTCAAAACTGAGCACTCAAGAGAGAAAGAAAACATTGCTATAAAAGTTGACTCAGCCAATATTTTTCTGCATTCCTGCTGCTGTGATTGAAGATATTTGTTTTTAATATAGGTTTCTCCCATTTGTAGTCTGGCTTTCCCGTAGTAAAAAGGAAAGGGCAGATCCTCAGCTGATATAAATTGGCTCCAGTGAAGTTAATGGAGCCATGCTGGTGGGTACCAGCTGAGGGATCTGGCTCCTGCTGCAGTGTTCAATACCCCCATTACATTGCCATGATTACGATACTAATTCAATAAAATGGCTTCACACAGTAATAAAACCAAGCCAGAGCATGGAAGATGAAAGGGCTTCCTCCCAAACAGACCTGGTACTTTTCAACAAAATGTTTTCCTTTATGTTCTCTTTTGTCAGAAAGTGCTCTTGAACAAAATTTTTTACACCAAATGCACCCTCTCTGACAAAACTCTGCCTGGGAAAGGCTCCTTTTGGCTTCAGTGGCCAGGACAACACCTATGGCAAACACAGGGCATGTTGAGGCTTGAGCAAGAGCATGAATTGGATATTTAAAGGGCAGGGGTGATACTGTAGAGCAGTCAAAGCCCTGAGGTAACCCTGATTCTGAAAAATGGGAGCTCTCACACTGGTGGGAAGAACATTGATCATTTTGCTCATGTTCTGCCCCCTCTGGTTTTTCCAGTTCTGTCTGCACCTGGAGAAAGAGGCAGGGAGCTGTGTGCTTCCCTGGGGTGACAGGCACAGGGGCAGTGGTGTGTTGGTGGTTTTTCCTCCTGTGCTCAGCCCTTCAGAGGCAGCAGGAGGTGCTGGGCTGGAGGAGTGGGGACTGTGACAACCTGTGCTGCCTCATTGCTTGGAGCTGATGAGCACTGAAGGGAATAAACAGACACAAGGACCTAAATAAAGGCAGATGGATGCATAGCTAGATCCCTGGGATGAAATATTTTGTTTGCCACAACGCTGCTGAGCTGCACGCGGGTTTTTCTGTGCCAGACGGGATTTTTACAGGGACATTGCTAAATGGAGGCAATAAATTTAACTTTAAAGGACCATGAATTGAAGCTTTTGGCTAAAAGCTGAAATGCTGTTACTCTTTACTGGGCCCTTTTAACTTCCCTTGGAACAGGATAGTATATTTTACTTCTAAGGCCCTCAGAAGTTGAAGGCCCTGCCTGTGGCAGGTCTCCTTCAGCTCCTTGTGGAGCAGCAGCCCAGCACTGTGGTGGACCTCTCAAGGTGAATATGAACCAACCCAGGTGCTCTGGCTAAAGGTGAAACACAGAAGGATCCCAGCAGGGGGTTAAGGAAAGCTGTGGGTTACACTTGTGCCAGCTGTGAGGAGTGCTGTGCCACTGTGAAATTAAATCCCAGCACAGTTTGAAGTGCCAGAAGAGCTGAAAGGACACACACATGTTTCAGGGTAGAAAAAACATTGTCCAATGTCCTGAATTAGCATATTGGGCTGACTCTTGCTTCCAGAGCTGAGCTGGTCCCCAAGCAGCAGTTGTACAAATGCTGATTCAAAGCAGTAGTTTTCCTACAAACTCAACACTTTGAAACAACCTAAACTATTCCCAGTTTTGCCCCTTCTGGTGACACGATCCAATTTTAGTCTATTTATACCCTCTTCTGCTTTAAAGGAAAAACATCAGGTTTGCAGTAAACTCTTTTCAGAAGTAGCAAAACTTTTCTTGCTAACGAATCTTTGCAGCTTGCTGCAACTGCTCCTGCTTTGTGTCCCCAGTGTTGGAATTACCCCTGAGACAGGACAGTCAGTGCTTGGAAGACAGGCTGCAAGTCCCTGGTGAAGGTGGAATTTGGATGCATTTGGCACCCCTGTTCATGTAAGGACCTGCAAGAGAAGACACAGCCATGCTTGGATGCAGCACAGGTTGAGTGGAAGCTGGCCTGGCTCCCAGGCAGCTCTTGGGCTGAGGGAGGATCACTGGTCTCACTGCAGTGTTGTGTGGCTGGGATGTGAGTGCTTTGGCAGAGGGAGGCTCTGGTTACCCAAAAGGATCAGGAATTCTTCACTTTCAACTGATATTTTAAAAAAGCCTTTGAAACAAGAGCCCAGGCTGGCAGGCTGAGGAGACTGGAGGATGCACACAGCCCTTACTTATGTGATAGATGTGCCCTCATCTTACACTGATTAAAGAAAAGGATGATTGATTTGGAAACCTTTGCAGAAACCTTTCTGCTTCCTTAAACAGGCATTTGTGGCCAAGCATCTGCCTGGAGCCTGGCGAGCCCCTGGTGCCCTGTGTGCTGTGCCCCACTGCTGGAAGGAGGAGCAGAGCCACTGCAGAGGTGTGTGAGGAACGCTGGTGCTGGATCCAGTCAAACAGAGGAAAGCTTTGGAGCATATGGACCCCAATGTGTGGTCCAAGTACAACAGCTTGGTGAGTGTCCTGCAGGGAGACTTTTACCAGCACTGCAACAACAATTCATCATTGCCTGAAGGGCTGATGGGTCTGGTACTCCTCGTCTTAATTGACCTCGGCTGGAGCCCTGCGTCTG
Organism: Catharus ustulatus; assembly: GCF_009819885.2. Taxonomy (NCBI): domain Eukaryota; kingdom Metazoa; phylum Chordata; class Aves; order Passeriformes; family Turdidae; genus Catharus; species Catharus ustulatus. The sequence goes on along the minus strand of NC_046237.1, from coordinate 10,852,687 downwards.
AGTCCAGCTCAGCCACAGAGGACCTGGGCTGGGCTCGAGCCTTAGAGAGGAGATTTATCAGAGAATCACATGATGGATGGAGCTGAGTGATCTCTGCTCAAGAGTGGCCAGGAATTGAATTAACAGAGCAGGGATTTTGGCAGGTGTGAAGGGCTGGCAGAGCCTGAGCACCCGTGGGCTCAGTGGGGTGCAGCCCCTGGCTTTGGGGGTCAGGTCTGGCAGAACTGGGGCTTGGGTTTGTATAAAAAAAGGGGTGTGGGTTATTAACCCTTCACCCAGCAGCACCAAAATGAGGAATGTCCACAGCCCTCTGGCAGAAAGGGCAAACACAAAATGAGGCTCACAGAAGTTGCTGTTGCAGAGTAGAAGGTGATGGAGGGTGAGGAAAAAATGAGCAAATAAACAGAAATCACCAAATGTTTTCTTTCTTGCCTGCTTTTCTCCCACACTTATTTCTTTTTCCCTCCGTGTCAACACCAAACAAGACAGACTAAAATTAATGGGGAAAGCAGCAATTAGCAAATTAGGTTAGCGGCGTGTTGCAGTGTGCCATGGCTGCCAGGTGTGAGGGGCTCTGGCAGGATATTTATTAATGGCTGTCAGAAAAGTGACACTTTGATGAATGAAGCTGGGTAATCGGCACCCTCCGACAGCGAGCACTGAGAGCCTCAACATGCTAAACTGCAAAATCAAACCCTGCTGAACCCCTGCACAAAAATACAGCAGCACAAACTGCTGCAAGAGGAGCGTGCTTTTCCATCAGGGATTCAAATGCACCTTTTCTAAATGCTATATTTTTGTTCCTCTAACAACTCTGCTGGGGAAAAGTTGTCAGGTTGAAGGTTTTTCAAGGCTTTTGAAGATTTTTCTTGGAATAGGGGGCTTGGGAATTTCTAAGCACAGCTGTAGGTCCTGCTCTGTGTTGTGGGTCTGTCCCAGTAGCACTATCAGGGCCAGCAGCACCAATAATCCATAAGTGAGCTTGGGAAGCCTCTCCCTGCCCAAGATAGCAGTGTCTCTTGCCTGGTGGTCAGCAACTGCTCTGCTCTGATTAACCTGCTGCCCTGGGCTGCCCAGGAACCCTTCCTGTGCACAGGAAAAGTGTTTCATTGACAGGTAAAACATTTCTGACATGGAGTTTCATCCGTGGTGTTGTGGCATCCTGATGTTTTCACTGTTGTTAATTTTAGCTTTGAGTCCCTTCTGATGAATATGGTGTTCCTGGTGGAAATAAGTTGGAAAGTGATAATTTAGGGGCATCGATCTGTGACTGACATTGGGTGTGTGTCAGGGTGAGGAACCACAGGGAACTGTTAATGCTGCAGGTTGTTGTGTAAAATCAGAGGACACTTGGCAAGAGTTTAGAGGAAGTTTTCTTTTAAGTTTGGGGTTTTTTTTCCCATAAAGAATTTCTTGAGAAGATTAATTTAGCTGTTGGGAGAGCATCTGGATAAAAGATCACTCTGCAAAATGCTGGGGTCCATGGAATTTTCCCCCAGGTTTGCAGACTTTGGGTTGCACACTGTGCAGCACTTCAATAGCAGAGCTGTTCAAATCCCTCAATTCCATGGAGAAACTGAATACATTTTTATAAAATCCTGGTTCTGGTTTTGGCCAGCTAAAACAACTGTGTAAGTTTTGATTAAAAACATGAGAATAAATGTAAATCATATCCCAGACATTCATCTGTTCTTCTAGTTTGAAATGAAGCTGAAGGATCTTTCTGGAATTATCCATCAGAATCTGTGGGCTTGTTAAATTTGGATTGGCACTCAAAGCAAATCTGAAATTGTTCTCTTATGCTTTAATAATTGTATTTAGTTTCCTAATTTGGCTAGTAAGTTTATCTCAGAAGATAATTGAACTTTTAAAAGTATAAGCTGGCCAGATGGTAGGAAGTACCTCAAAATAAACTTTCTTTCTGAAACTTTGCTCTGTTTTCACTCTGTCTCTCATGAAAGCAGCCTGTCTGCACAGCTCCAACCTGCAGAGGTGCATGTTCTAAAATCAAACAACTCCTGAATGAAACCAAGTTATTCCCTCTACAGGGCAGAAGGCAGCAGAACCATGCCAAGAAAAACCAGTGGAGCCACCAGTGCTGCTCCTGCACCAGCCTGCAGGTGATGTGGGGCTGGGTTTGGGCGTCATGATGGGTGCCCAGCTCTGCCAGCACTGCTGCTTCTGCTGTGACCTCTCTGAACCCCATGGGTGGCTCTGGCAGCAGGAATCTGCCTCTTCCCTCTGTGCCAGAGTGATGCTTTCAGGGCTCAGCAAGCAAAGGTGGCTTGTGCTTTCAGGTAAATATGGGTTCTTGTGGAAATAAGGTTTTGCTCTGAGTCATTCTAAAAGAAACAAGGAAAAAACCAGACCAAATAGAATTAAAAAAAAAAAACCAAAAAAAAACCCCAAAAAACCAATAGCTTATACGTTGTTCCAGGGACAGGAGAAACTGCTCTCAAGTAGTTTTTTTCTCTTACTGCAGCAGCTTTTATGGTTGTTACTAAAGGACCCATGAGGGTCTTGTTTGGCTGTACACAGGAGAGCTGGACAAGCAGGAGCAGACCCTGGTTGGTTTTTATGGACTCTGCCAGCACCAGCAGTGTGCACAGCTCTGGCTGTGGGATTCATCCCTGGCTGTGCTCCCCAGAGCTCCTGTCCCTGCTCTGTGCAGGCAACCCTGGGCTGGGTCCCTGAGATGGAGCCTGGGCTGGATCCCTGGGGGGGATCCCTGAGATGGATCCCTAGGGGGGATCCCTTAGATAGAACCTGGACTGGATCCCTGAGATGGATCCCTGGGCTCTGGCCACCCTCCCCTATATGAAGACAAGGATTTTTTCATGACAATATGCTTGGTATCCACCTGCCCAGGCTGTTTTCTGTTTTCTTGTTGCACTCAGCTTGGCACTGTCATTTTCCAGGTACATGGGGTGTAATTAATGAGAATGTCATTTCCAGGTTGTTTTCAAAGACTAGATTGAGAGTCTGAGAAATTATTTCAGTCAATGCCTTGGGATTTTTTGAACTGTTTTTTATTAAGTTAAGAAAACTGTGGGGATACATCTGGAGGGAAATCACAGCTCTCCCCCAAAGTGTGGCAGCACTTCCCTGGTGGTGTAAGGAGGGTTGTGTCCTTGTGGTGGTCTCAGGAGGAGGTGGCTGGTTGTACTGAGGAGCTGAAGGGGTAGAAGGATGTGCTGTGACTTGGCCCAGAGTCCTCACTGCCCCTTGGGGCTGGCTGGGCTGGGCAGAGGTGTTGGCTGAGTATCTGTATTTTATTATACCTGTTACTTCTCTCACCAGAGTAGTAACTCTGCTTTATGGGAGACCCTGAGTGACTCCACAAGGAGCACAGAGATTGGTTTTAGCACCTTTGCTCCCCAGGCCATGGCTGTCCCCAGCACTGCTCAGAGTGCCCAGGCACAGCCTCAGATGATAAATGACTGTGCTCATTTAGGGATCTCCTTGCCCACTGTCCTCCTGAGCAAATACCCCTCAAACTCTCTGCTCAGCCTCATATTGCTCTCTACTTTAACTTTTTCATTTGCAAAAGGGATCTGAAGGACTCTCAGGCAGCAAGCATTTCTCTTTTCCTCCTTTCTGCCTCTGTACTCACCCATTTCTGTGCCCTGATCATTCCCCTACAGCACCACTTTGCAGTAATGCTCCCTACAGAGCTCTTAGGGGTTGGCCAAGGGCATGGTGGGTTTTGTTCACAGTGGGGTCACAGCCCACACCTCTGGACTGCTGCTGTCCTCAGTCTAGGATGGACATGGGATGCTCTGCCTCCACAGGCTGGACAGGTTTGTGTTTCACATTTGGGTGAGTTTTCTCAAGAGGGTGAGTGTTTGAAAACAGTGATGTTACTGTAGGTTTCTGGGGCTTTCTGAGCATTGTGACTGTTTTATTCCCACTAATCTGGAGGTGCTGTGGTGTGGGTGTGAGGTGAGCTTGTGCCTGTCTCTGCTGATGCACAGAGCATCAGCACTGCAGCTCCGATTAATGGGCTGAACCCCTCACATCAAACTGAGAATATATTCCTGCTAACTGTGTTCCAGCCACCCACTGGGACCTCTGGGGGGATGGTGCATCCCAGGAGAGGCACTTCCAGCAGTACAACACCTCGGGATAAATAAATAAGGAGCTAAAGTTAGACTCTGTTTCAGGAAGGCTGGTTCAGTGCCAGCATTCTAACCTGGGAAATCAGGTAACAGCAATGCCAACCTTTATCCTCCTGTCCTGGCCTAGCCCAGTGCTGCATGGTGCCATCTTTGGAGCCATCCATCAGCACTCAGGCTCACCCTGATGATGTATGGTGCCCATAGATCCTTACAGCAGGAGTGCACTCTGATGTATTGCACCCATACATCACGGCCAGAGCTCACCCAGTGATGTATGAGTGCCCTGAGAATGGATTGCTCAGATGCTGGTATTGTTCAGGGATAAAGCCAAGCCAAGGAGTGGATTCAATTTAATTACAGCACAAATGGTAGCCTGGTGCCAGGAGCACTTTGGTGCTGAGGTGCTGCCTGTGGAAAAACAAGTCCAGATACCAGGAGAAGAGGAGCCATAGTTTAAATGGTAATTTTTCAGAAAAATATCGAAGGACTATTTTGAGGATGCTGTAGAACACATTATCAGTGTGCAGGAAGTCCCTGGGTGGGCAGTGGTGCAACCAGGGCAGGGCACTGCTGCTGCCTGGGAGCTGTTAGGGTGGCTCAGCATTTTGGAACATGTGAGGGAAGGTGATTTTCTTTTGGTCACTGAAATTGCTGGACCCCTGTAAGCAGAGTGAAGTACTCACTGCAAAAACACTGCCTTCTCCTCCAAGGAGAATCCAACATTGCCTGCAAGTGTTGTCTGTGTTTTAATTTGACCAAATTGACCAGAATTTGAGAAAATTAGAATGGATTATTCTCTTGTTTCCTTGTGCTTTCTTATACAGTTGCATAAAAAACCTGAGGAGAGAACCCTTAGACCATTCAAAGACATCCTTGACCATAATCTGTGGGGAAACTCCAATTGGTAGAGCTCAACAAAGAGCATCCTTGTAAAGAATTCAGAAATGAGAAAGTAATTCCTGTGAAAATCTTCTTTTGGTGCTTCTCTCTTCCTCTTTGCTTATCTCTTTTTACTTCCCTTTCTGCTGCTTGGTATTGAAACAAAAATATAGCTCAACTTTACAGTAAAATCAACTTTATTTCCAAATAAGGCCCTGTAAGGTTGTCTCATGAGCAGGGATTTATTTTTCACAATAAAAAGACTTGCATGTACATTAGCTGATGGCCAAAGGATGGCATGCCTTAAAATCTGCTTTTTGTAACATTCTTGTTTGCAATGGGAGCTCCTCTTGGAACACACAGATACTTGAGCATTAAGGTGAAATTTCAGAAGTTATCTGTTTAGGATATCACATCTATTATGTTCATCTGATGTCTCAAACTAGGTTATTTTAATTACAGAAGGTCGTGGAAATGCCTTATTTTTTATATGAAAGAGAAAATCCTGCTTCCCCTGCTTCAAGAGGGTTTTTAAGGAACCAGGACTCGACCCAGTCTTTTCCAGAAGTTTCTGATCATTGATGACCAGAGATATTGGATTATTCTTTTACAGAAATGTTGAACCAGGGATAGCAAGGTGGCAGCAGTACTTGGTTCATGTCATGTTTTACACCTTTAAAGCCAGGTATTTTCCAAGCCAGGCAGATACAGGTTTGCAGGTGAGAAATTTGCAGCACAGAGAAAGGAATTTGTTCAAGCCCATGTGGAAACCAGTGGCAGGGTTTGGAACAGAAGCCTGTTGGTCTGACTCACCCCTCCTCTCACCCCTGCCATTATTTCACTTCTATTGTTATCTTCATGTGTCTGCTCTATAGTTTCAAATCAGATCTGCTCCCACCTTCCTGTTGTTCATGGTTTGAAGGCTGTAATTTTTGATGGCCCTATAATGGAGAGGAAAATGTGACTGTTTTCTCCCCTTTCCCCCCACATCTTGATAACTCAGACATGCTGATTTTTCTTTATTTCTGGGTGCAGATTGAATTGTCCCAGTGCGACAGACAGGAACAGTGGATGCACTGGAGGAAATCTCTTCTTTGCACAGAGGTCCCTCTCCTCTTCCATGACTGTCCAGCCACACCACCCAGCAACACAATGCAGATACTCTTCCATCAGTTGCTTAAAATGCAAGAAGAGGCTGTGTGGCTTGGGAGAGCAGGAATTCACTGTGCCCTGTGCAGCTCCTGGGCTTGCTGTCTTTGGGGAAGGACTTGCAGTGCTCCTGCAGGGCTGCTCCATCCCACCTGAGAGAGCAGCAGGGCATGACCCCAGAGCTGTTTGTCTCCTCTGTGCTGCTGCCTTGGCTGCTCCCCAGCCGGGTTCATCCCCACTCTGCCCCTCCTGGAGCCTGTGGTTCACAGCGATCCTTATCAGCATGTGATAACTGTTGTAAAAGTTTCTATAAATAGAATTTCCTCCTGCCCAAATCTTCTCGCTAGCTCAGCTGTTTTATTTTTAACGAAAAGCATGTTGATGCTAAGCAGAAATATATATGTATTTTTTTTTAAATCTCTCTATTAAACATAAAAAGATGCTGTGTCTGAGTAAAAACGAAAGGTGCCCCTTAGATATTTTTAAAGCTTCCAAAAATAGTCGCAAGTCTGTGACAAAGCTTATTGAGCAGGAATAGCTGTGGACAGCAATTCTTCGATGGGAAGGATCATGTCTCCTCATGCTCCTGGCTGGGAGCTGCGAGAAGGAGCTGCTGGAACAAAGACCTCTAAAAAGAATTAACTTTAAAAGGCTTGATAGCAGCACTGCCCAAAGAGTTTTGCTGGTGATCTCATACGTGTTTTCCCTTCTGGGCTTGACAGCTGCCCTTGAGGTTGAGAACTCCTCTCTGCACTTGAGTTTTTGCTGGAGCCCCACTGTGGGAGCTGCTGCTGTGCTGGGAGGGCAGAGCTCCCTGTCTGGGATCTGCAGAACAGATACAGGAGGAGGAGGATTTTTAACTTTGCCTTCTATGCACAACTGATACTGAGCTTGCAAAATTTGGTATAATTTAGTTATTGTTTCTGCTGCTGCACCCCTGCACCCCCAGGGTCAGAGCACAACCATATAAGCCATTGACTCAGCCTGCAGCACAACGCAGGAGGAAGAAAATTGGAGGGGGAGAGAAGCAGAAGGAGTGGGACTCTCCAAGGGGATATATTTTACAAGGTTTCCAATGCTTTTTGCCCCCCATAGTGTGGGCTTTTGTCTCCTTACTTGTGGCAAATGCCAAGTCAAGTGTTTGTGTGTTCATGCCCAGTGAGAGGGGAGAGTCTCTTGAGAACTTGTGAAAATTGTAAAAGATAAATTGATTATTACTAAAATTGAAAAACAGTCAATTGCTGACTGCTGAACGGCTTATATGGAGAAGAAAAGAGTGTTATAAAACAGGAGATTGTCTATTGTTTGCATTTAGAAAGAAACATCAGCTTGAGTCCCAAAGTGCCTCATCAGCTATGCTAAGCCAGCCTGCATTGGTGTGTGAGGTCAGACCTTATCAGAGATTAATTTCTGCCCACTTGAAGGTGGAGTTTTTCAGAAGAATGTTGCTAGTTCTGCTCTCCCATGTGACAGAGCACGAGGGGTGGATTTCTCTTGGACTTTTTCAAGTTGTAGCAGAAAAGGATTGGGCAGTAGATTAAGATTTGAGGCTCAGTTCTTATTTCCCTGTAAATATTCTGCCTCCCCTCAAGAAAACAGATTTATTGCTTTCAGCCTCGATTCCTCACCTTTAAATTGATAAGAATACTTCCTTTGTGCCCAACTTATTTTTATGGGTATCTCTTTCACAATGGGTGCTTTTCCCATCTGTTTGTTCCCTGGCAGTCTGGAGAGCAGTTTATGCTGCAGCAATCCTGATAAGTATCATTAAAATAAAACTATCAGAGGCAGACCTAACCTGCCTGAAACGCTGATGCTTTAGCTGGAATTTGAATGTGAAGCTCACCAGGGTTTGGTGGCTGTCCTCTGCCCGGAGCTGTCAGCCAGCACCACTGGCTGTCAGCGTGAATGATGGATTAACAAACGTGTAATGATTTAGTCCCTCTCCAGGAACAAGCAATACTGCCAGAGTGACATGCATCCCAGATATGCAGAGGAGAGGGATGTGTGGCACTGTCTCACTCAATAACACAGGAGCTGGCAAGTGGAGAAAGCGGTGTTTATCACCCATTACAGTGTGAATATATGTGAACCCAGAAAATGCAGATCAGAGAGAGGATGTTCTGATTTCATTTCTTGTTGTTTGTTTGTTTTTTTAATCTATTGATGGCAGAACATAAAACTTCCAAGCTGAAAGGTTTCATGCTCTGTTGTTTTTTTTTTTTTTTTTTTTTTTTTTTTAGATGATGTCAGTGAGGGACCAGCTGGGCTCACTGGACTCCACAAGGTACTTTTGTTTATGGATGAAGCCATGCAGATGGGGATCAAAGGTTGTGCAGAGCTGCTGTAGAGCTCGCTGGGGCTCAGAGAGGTCGGGCACCAGAGATTAATTTCTTGGCTGCTTAGAGCCAAGGTTTAATAGCAGCCTGAGAAAGGACAGTGATTGAGTTTACTGCGAGCAGAACCTATAGTTCAGGTCAAGCAAAGGGAAGGAGCTCAGGGGCTCTGTTTTGGTTTCAGGAGAAAGTCTAATGGCTTAACAATATGTGGCCCCAGCAAGATGTATGGCAGTGAGTGGCACGGCTGGGCTGGGGCAGGGCAGAGAGAGGGGCTGCAGCCCCGGGGCTGGGCAGGGTCCTGCTCACAGCCAGGCAAGGCAAACACACCAAGGAAGCCTTGGTAATTCTGGAAATGAGGATGGGAAAAAAGGGGAAAACATCCCTGTGTTCTCTAAATAGGGAAAACAGAGTTTTTGAGGTGCAATTATTTAGTTTTTGAATTGCAAACTTCCACAAAGCTGTGTAGGTATCAAATTGCCCAGGATCAGGGCTAGGTGACTCATTTGGTCCATACCAAGAACTAGTTCTGAAGCTGAAATTAAACTATATTCTGACTTCAACTCCTCTGACTTTTTCATGCCATTATTCCATTGTGCTTGATTTTCTAATTTTTCAATTTTGCATTTATTGTTTTTTATTTGGCTTTCTTTTTTTATTATTTTTTACAATTGTGTCCTCTATTGTATCTGCCTACACTGTGATTTTCCTCTCCCTCTTCATTATTATTCTTTATTTTTTGGGTTTTCTTAAGAGCATGAATTAGTAATTCTGGCCAGGAGAATCTGCTTTCAGCACTTGAATGAGGTTGCATGTTGTTACAAATCACATGTTAAGGTAGAGAATACTGTCAGTCAGGCTGTTGTTATTTCGGGGGAGGCAGAGAGCAGGATGGACTCAGTGCAGGTGGGAGCTGCCACCCAAAATCTGTAGTTGGAAATTTGTCTTTCATTAGCAATTTACCCTGGAATTGCAGAGAACAGGAAAATCATGATGCTATCAGAGACAGGCCATGATCATGACAGCTGTACTGCAGTGAGGATTTGCCTCAGCTACACAGAAAGCACCACTTTGGGCCCACCAATGAAAGTCCTCATTCTCAGTGAAGTGTTCATTTGATTTCCTATTAAAACACTTTTCTAACTCATCCTGTCCTAAATTCTCCTTCCTGAGAGGCTCCTGGGTCATGAGAAATTTTGCCTTTTTTCACCACAATGAGCTTTTTTCTCAGGAAGGTACAAAGCCAACAGCAAAGGTGAACTGAGTGGTGTGGGTTTGGTGGTGGGGCACAGGTGGGACTCCTCTCCCAAAGTGCTCCCAAGCTGTCCCCATCCATTCAGCTTGATGTAAGAGCTACTGTCCCACCCCTGAAGTCTCTCCTGCCAGAATTATTTCACCCTTTTTAAGACTGAACACCTGCTGGGTCACAAAGAATGACCTGATCATGTAGGGATTAAGATTCTCACCAGAGATTTGGAGTTCTACACCAGTTCATTTGCAGTGATGCAATGAAGGCTTTCTTGTCTCAGGTGTTGCTGTGCTGAGCTGGTGATGATTTCCAGATCTCTCAAGACAGTCTTTTGAAAAGTTTCTGCTTTTGCCATGGTGTAAAGTTAGGGGGGAAAAAAGTTGTGTTTTTAAAAATTTTGTTCGGTTCAAATTAACAACACACCAGAAGGAGCTTGGATGCTTTGTGATTAATATAATATAATATAATGTAATATTTTACCTTTCATGGAAAGGGATTTGGAGGGGGCTTGTGAATTAAAGCCTGGTTGAGTCTCTAGGCTGTTCTGTAGCAGATTATACCATTGTGCCTGCTGCAGGCCTTGTTTCCTCCTCTGGAGCATCCTGGAGAAGTGGCTCTCAAAGGCAGGACAGCAGAGTCAATGGGGCCAGTTCTCTTAGCTTTGATTTTGGAGATTCTCAACATGTCATCTTTAATTTTTAATTTTTTTTCCTGCTTTCCTCTGCCCATAGTACCCATGTGCTTCAGCTGGTTGTCTCCAACAGATGCTTTGTCCTCAGAACTGTGTGAAACACCCAAGTTCACAAGGACTGCAGGAAATCTGTCCCAAGCAGGCACACAGCTTCTCTGCCTTTGCTGGCTTTGAAATCTGTGGTAAGTTGCTTTTCCTTGGATTTCTCACTTTCTGTTAATTTTGTTTAGGCATTACCAAATCATTTATGTTCTTTCCTCTTAATTTTCTTTTGTTTTCGTCTTGTTTGTTTTCTTTTTTTTTTTTTTTTTTTTCTAAGAGGGAAAAATGCTCAGTGGAAATGAAATAAGCTGCACTGCAGCAGCTGACAGTCCCTGATCTGACCCACTCAAAGACAACCACAGACTGTTCCTTTAGCTGCTGTTTAAACACTGCATCACCCTCCAGAAAAATGCAGATGTGATGGCATTTAAAAAGTCAATCAAATGAGAAAGGGAATTCAGTATATCCATAATTTTCCCAGCATGAATGAAGAGAACAATTCTGCTGTGGCAGAGCACAGCCCTGGTGTGAATTACTGTGAGATGGAAATGAGCAACTTTTTGAGTTTGCTGCTCTAATGTCCCCTCTCAAACCAAACCCAGCCCAGTTTCACCAGCCTTTCAGTGCCACATCTCTTCTGCTTGACCTGAACCACGCAGTACAGGGGAATCAGAGAAGGGAAATGTAATATGAGGTAGAAATGATGTTTTTAAAAAGCCATGGCTTGCTCTCATCACCCTGCATTCTCCCTCTGTCCCAGCTTCATGGGCAGAACTCAAAGTTTTGGGTTTCACCCCTGTGTGGAAGTTTTTGGCCAGATGAGCAGATACAGTAAGGTGCTTTCCTGCACATTCTTTAATTGCTCCAAGAGCTGTGGCCATCCAGCAGAAATCCAGTCCGTAAACTCTGCAGCTTGTGGACAACTTTTCTTGCCAACCATGCATTACCAAGGGCTAATTGTAAAAGTGGTGCACCTGCTGGCTCCCTTGGTGGCTGGAGCCAACAGGAAAAAAAAAATAAGGTAATTTATTAATGATGGAGTCACAAATAGTAATGAAAACAATAGGAGCATCTGAAGGAAGCGCTGCTGGGGGCAGAGGTGCAGGTGCTCTGTGCCCTGAACAGGCTTGTCGGCATTTTTATAAAGCTACTTTACAGCCCTTATCAATTTCCCACTGCTTTCTGTGTACCCCCTGCCCCTTTGCAAATGTTTTGCCTGCACAACAGGCTCAGCATTTCTTGTTGTAGGTGATAAAATAGCTGTCACCCTGTGGAGGGAGGAAAGAGGCAGGAAAAAAAATAAAAATGTTAGGTCCAAAGAAACAAAGCAGAGGAACACATTTCCCAGCAAACAAACGAGGGGCTGATGGAGCTGCTGAGTCGGCGAGGATGGGAGCTTAGCTGAGCAGAGCTGCAGGATTTGGGGTAACAAATGCTGCAGGGCAAGAGAGACTCATTCCTTAAAATGAGGCACTGCTTTTTGTGCAGCCTTGGATCTTAAAGGTGGCCTCAGCCAGCACTGCCCACAGGACTTCTGGATCTAATGTATTTCACTGAAAATCTCACCACTTCACTACAACACCTTGGCAATCTTAAGGCTATTTTTTTTTTCTGAAGTAGGCAGAGCAGTTGCTGATAATTTGGGTAAGCTGCTTGTAGCTGTGAGTGCTTCAGTAGTTGTAAAAGTGGTCACCTGGCCTCTCAAAATGCTCTTGGAACACTGGCATGGTACAACTGCTGCACGTAAATGAAGGTAAAATCTTTGAGAAAAGAGCATGGTGAGCTGTGGAGCTAACTTTGCAGCCAGCTTTCACCCTGGTGCTCAGCAGAGTGCAGTGCCCTGAGAGGTGCCAGCTGATCACCAGCTGCAGGACCAAAACATTCATTTAGAGCTTGTCAGGTTCTTGCCATGCCCAGGATGAGAGATAACACTTGGTGTGTAATCTCAGGGTTTGCCCATCACACTTTACCTGCTCTGACACAGGGCACTAACACTGACACTGATGGATCAGAACCTCAGGGCTGCATCTGCCAACTCTACAGCTTCATCCAGCCTGCAGCCATGGAAAGCTGCACTGAGTGCAAAGTTCTTGCACTGTTGTGCCAATCCTACATGGGCATTTATCACAGCTTAGGTGGGAACTGGAAACTTTTTAGGCTGTGGGAATTTGCCTGTGTGTCTGAGCCCACTGAAGTCTGTGGATAAAAATTAGAATTTTTGAAAGTGTTGCAGGTGTAGCTGTCTCAGCAGAAAGGAGTCAAACTTAGGGGTGGGGCTGGGTCAGTACCAAATCTGTGCATCCCAGGTCCTGCATCAATTACCATGACAAGGTTTATTAAGGCTGTGAGCACACTGAAGCCACCACAAAGCAGCTGCAACCACCTCACCAATGAACTTCAGGGGTCACCTCTTCCTAACCCTTCCCTGTTTATCCTGCATTCAGGGGAGAAATCCTATACTCCTTCCCACCTCACCCTTCCAAAATTCCAAACCCTCACACAAATGCCAACAATTGATGAGAGTGATTAAAGCACATAGGGTTTTTTTTGCTTTAGGAACAAAGCTTCACCTTTTAAAATTTTCTTTTTTCCTTAGGAACTAGGAATCTTTCCTGTAAAGGTAGGTGAAATTTATCTGAATGAGCATGAAATCAGGTGTGTATTTCAATAACCATGCCTAATCCTGTGAAATCAGAGCTAATTACTGCCTGGTGATGTGGGGGGGGGCACCTGCATGGCATGGCAGTGTTAACACAGCCAGGATGGCTTGTACTTTATCCATGAGGAAAGGTGAAGGCAAGGCTCATACATCCCACCACTGTGAATCTCTGATAACTTACAGGCACCATTTGCTGTCTGCAAAATTAACCTCTTGTGTCCCCCAGCCTGGGGATTGGGTGCACAGTGCAGGATTTTAACTTCTCTATTGAAAAATGTCCCTGCAATGCTGTCCATCAAAACTCCAGCTGCTTTCTGGAGAATATTAATTATAAACTTCTCCATAGCAGAACCAGGACCCTTTCAGAGCTCAGCTAAGGTATTTTCCCTGTTTACCAGCTGGGCTGTTTGGCTGTGGACAAATGCAGTGATGAATGATGGGTCAAGGATGGAGCAGGCTGATTTCTCTCCAAGCTTGACCTTGTGTCTGCTCTGACACCTCAAATGACAGATGCATTAAGAAGTTATTTATGCAGGGGAGATGCAGAGTCTCCTGCAAGGCAGCACCTACTTTTCCAAGGATGTCAGGATAGGGCTGCCTGAGCCATCCCCTCTGTGGCTGCTGCTGCAAGCAGCTGCTGTGCAGGAAAGCACAATCCTGGTGCCTGGCAGGGATACCCTGGGAAATGCAAGGCAAAAACAGGAGCAGGGGCCATGTGATGGCTCCCAGGCAAATAATCTGCACATCTGCAAATCCCCTGCCCTGGAGCAGCATTAACTAGCAATGAAAATGCACCTGAAGGTTTCTGGGTTGTTGAAGGCCCAATGTTCTGGATAAAATGCAACAGTGAGGATTGAACAACTTCTGCTGTTCAGCTGCTTCTGGCCTCAGTGCACTTGGGAGAATTTCTGGTTTGTGCCTTTGGGATTCTTTGACTTGTTGCACTGTGGCCAACTGCACTCTCTCTTAGAGCTGAAATCAAGGGAATAGCTTTGCTTTTTTCCTTCTTATTGTGGGACAAATGGGTGGAGGGGTAGCTGAGCTGCATCTCATGAGCAGAGGCATTTCTTTTTTAGGAAGGCAATTACTGCTGAGAGGTGAAAGACCAGCCTAGATCTATAGAAAAATGCATGTATAACATGCATAACCAACCCATTCTCTGCCTAACATTTTGCTGCAAGTATGAAAGCTGTCTGAACTTTTAAAATTAGACTTTAGTTTAGAAAAATAACCTTGTCTATACACAAAGCTGCTGGGCATGTGATATTTTCCTGATAGGAGCTATGGTATGGATTCATTTGTGGAGCAAAGTTCAGGAAAGGCTTCATGTGCTGTGATTCTGATTCTTTGGAGTACTGGTAGAGCTTTGAGGAGGGAGAACCACAGGAAATCCAAGGAGTTGTCCCTGTGAAACTTGGTAATTCTGCTGACCTCAACAGAATTAGCAGCAATTGGTTACCAGCTCTGAGTACAGCCCTCTTTTCTTTTTCATATCACTTTGTCCCTCAAACAACACCAATAGAACTTCTTGGATATAGGCTGAAGTCAATTTTGTGGAATTCATTGGAAGTGCAGTTGTTCATTTAAGATACAGGAAATTCCAGCCTAGGTTAGGAGGGCTTGACTACACCATGATGTGGCTGTGACTCCTTTTGCCTTCAGAGAGGTTTGGAGCAGGTTGCAAATAGCCACAGTTCAAACCTGGGAAGTTGTCCCAGACTCTCCTCTTTCTCCTGGTCTAGTACAAGGGCTCTGGATAACAGAAAAGTTGCTGAGAACCAGCAACATCAGCATTTCTTGATGTGACATGAGGTGGTGATGGCTCTCCTGCAGCTCAGCAAGGGAAAAGGGAGATGTCCTGTTTCAGTTTTGCTGCTGTTTAAAGGTTGGATCTTCACAGTTTGGGGTTTTTGGGGGAATTTGGTGCACAGCAGACCTGGACTACAGCTCTCAACAAAGCAGGAATCAGGGCAGGGGAGGCTGAAGGCATGTTTTCCACAATGGCCTGTTTAATGTATTACAAGCAACCTCTCTTCCATCATGAGTCCTGGTTTAAAACTACTGCCCTGGGGCATAAAAATCAACTCCTAACAACTTCCAGTGGGACCACTATTCCATCAGTGTTCCCATCAAATGTTGACTCCATGATTAATATTCACCCTGTTTCTTCGTTAATCATCAGTGCTCATTCACTGCTCGGCACCTTCCTGCTGACAGGGGTGCTGTGTGTTCAGCAGCTGCTGGGGAAAACAGAGAGCTGAACTGCTGCACACAAGCTGCACAGGGAAAAGCCACCTCAGTGCAGTGTGTCAGCTCAAAACGAGCCCTAAAGATGCATTTTTTCCCTAGTCTTAGAAGAAGGGGGATTAATTTTGTCTTTGTGAGATGGGACCTCACTACAACCCCCCAACTACCCCTGTGCTCTTCAGCCTGGAGTGTCATAGCCCACAGTGATTTAGAGCAGGAATGAAAGTCACACAGAACAAACTGTCAGAATCTGGGCCCTCAAATTCAATCTGTCCATGACCCTGAAACAGAGCTTTGCAATTAACACTTGCACTGTAAATTTAAAATTTAAAGTTTTGCCCCTGACTCCCTGACTGACATTACACAAGAGGCTGGACCCCTTCTTCACTGAACAGGGAAAAATTTGGTTTTTGCCGTGTTCTGTCTCTCTGGGCAGTTGGAATTGTCCACCCTGCAGAGAGGGCACTTCCTGACCATTGTCCAAGACATTGTGTGAACATCTGAGCTCAGTGAGCACAGAACTAGAGATGCACTCATGAAACAGATGTTGCATGTTATTCTGCTTTGTCAAAAGCATGGTGGCACTTTCTGTGGTTGTTCTCCACTCTGATAACTTCATCCAGGGATTGGGAGGCTGCATTACCCAAACTTGGCTTTCCCTTGATATGCTTTGGAGTGTGCTTGTATTTGTTTGTTATAAAAGGTGAATAAGCTGCCTTACCATTGTGATCATGATAATAAAAGCAATAAAGAAGCATCAAAAAGAGAAATATTTGTGTTATAAAATCTAAAGCTTGGTTAGGTCTTCTCAGACACATCAGTAATTCTGTGCAAGTCACGTTTAGGAGAATTAATTTGGACATTAATTCAATAAAATCAAAATTCACAGGATGATCCTGCTGGTAAGAGGCAGATTTTTGTGTTGTGCCTTTTATTTTCTGTGAGGTGATGGTCCAGGTGTGAACAGCTCCTCAGAGAAAGTTTGCAGGATGCACAACTGAGGCCATCACACATCAGAAAATCTAATGCAACTTTTCAGGGGGAAAAGGAAAAAATCCACACCAGTGCTTGTTGTTTCCTTGCAGACAATGATGTTGCCTTGACTGTAGGGTTTGCACTTGTTTCCTTGCTTTTGGTTAAATTTTTAAAGTCAAATCTTTATCACTAAAGATGTAAGTCAGGAGAAATAAAAACTTGCAGAATTTAAATTGTGACTTTTTCAGCACAGATAAAGAAATGATCGAGCGTGGTAGGGATCATGGTATCACTTGGGAGAGTCTGATAGGCAAGAAAGCAATAAAGAACACTGAAGAGATGGCAAAATGACTGAGTGTTGCAGTGCCTGCTGCAATTTTTAATGCTTCAGTCAAATTGAAACCAACTTTGCTGCAGAAATAATTGAAAAAGACAGATCTTAACAAATTTTAGATTTGAAACATTTTAAATTAGAATTCTTCTTAAGTTGCAGTAAAAATGTTTGTGTTTTTATAAGTCAGAATTGTGCTGGACATCTATTACTGTTTTCCCCCTGCTCATCTACGGAGAATTCTGTAAAACAGCAGAATTCACTGCTGTAAGCACTTAAAAGCTTTCTCTCTTCATGTTCCCAATATTTTCCCCCTACTACTTATATAATATGGTGCAGATAGTACTTATTTTTCTCTCTCCCTTTATTTTCCAATTTGTTGTTTCACCAATATCTTTTCAAAACTTTCTCTACATTTTGAAACCTCGTTTGCCATTAAGAGAAATGGAGCATTAAAAAAACATTGAAAAATTTGGATTCTGTATGGGGGGAAAAAAAAAAGCCATAGCCAGGATGCTGTTACAGCCTTCAGTTCATGGCATCTGATGAAGTGAGAGAAAAGATATGAACCACATTCAGCATTCATAAAAAGGATTTATAATTGGTGGCAGATACTTTACATTATTAATTGAAGGCATTGCACAGGGAGAATTTTAAGTTTTGCTTATGAAAATAGGGGAGTTGTGTCTTTTACAGCTTTTATTCTTCCTTGTTAACAAATTCCAGTTTAAATGTCAGTATCAGAAATTTTTTTGTGAACAAAAAGGCATTGTTTTTCTTTCAGTTTTGTGTCTTGATAGTTACTTTTTGCAATCCAAGACAATATATCTGATATCAGACAGAGAGTGGATTTTATTGAGGAGTGCAAGGATGTTCCTGTTGTTGTAATAACATGGACACACTGATTCTATGCCAGCTCAGTACTTAATTTATGTGCTCCTTTCTTCCTGAATTAGTGTGAACAACTGCAGCAGCCTGCTTGGAATGTGCCAGTGGCTCCATGGATGTATTCTCATTTTTACACAAACTTGGAGCTGTGTCTTGGGAGTGCTTTCCAAAATGTGCATTGCAAAGGGGGTGGAGATTTAATAACTCCAGTGCTGACCAGCAAATATCTAATGTTTATGTAAGAGATAAGCAAGGCTTATCCCATTGCTTTAGGAGGAGAGAAAAATCACCAGGAAAGTTGGACAATCCAGCATCAGCATCCTCGTACCAAATGAGTGTTACTTGTCATTCCTTAAATTATTATTTTCTCTTCTTTACAGACCAACATTTGGCAACTTCCTGGACATGAGCTTCTGAATCTGGATCCAGCTTCGTTCAGGGAAGATGCTCTGTCCCAGATGTCACTGACCTGTTGTAGTATCCCCACAAAACTCTTTTTCTTCCCTCATGTTTTCCTCAGTTTCCCCACTTGGAAAACCCTCAGGGCTCCATCTCTGCACAGTAATTAAGACATAAATTACAAAATATTTGAAGATGTTGATACACTTTCATTTGAGTGATAATCCATCTTTTGTACTGGAGAACAGTGTAATGATATTTTAAATGGCTTAACCTCTTTGTCTTTCAGAGGTACTTGTCTCGTTTTTGCATCCAGAAAGCCCTTGGAACAGCAGCAGGAATGTAACTCCACTTAATTGTGTGAGGGGTCCAATAATACATAAAATAACACATTATCTATTTCATTACTATGATGGTAGATCACATTTAATATTATTTTTTGGACAGCAAATAATAGTGGAAGCCTGGAGGGAAATTTCCTTTGATCACCCTCCTCCATTTCCCCGACGCTTGCCCGCTGTACATTAACAGTGTGAGCAGCAAAGCTCTCCAAAGTGCAGTTTGCTGGATCCCTCAATAGAGCAGCAGCTGCTGAAACAGAACAAACATCAGCCAGTGCTGGCTGTGCCATGGGAAGAGCTGCCTTGGCTGAGAGGGTGCTGAAACTGGGATAGACAAGTGGAGAGTGCCCTTGCTGGGCTACTGGGAAGGAAACCTGTCCAAGTGAATACAGATGATAAGGGCATTGGTGAGGATTTTTGTTGGGTGTTTATTTTTTAAGCACTGGGCTGTTCCCTGCAAGACTTCTTAAGGAGGAAAACAAAATTAACCTGTAAATGCTTCCCCATCACCAAGAGCTGTGAATGCAGAAAACAACACATCAGTGCTCATCAGCGAGGGCAGGACCTCTGTGTCAGTGCTGGTTTGTGGAATCCTCCCTGGGGCTGTGAACATCCCCATTGTGCTCCTCAGGAAGGGCTGCTGCCCGAGGTGGCTGGGAAACCTGGGCTAGTGTAAATAGGGCCAGCCCGTTCCTTCCTCCTTGCCAATCACACATTTCAGAAAGCCCACATGCAATCTGAGCATCCTCCCAGCAGGGGTGGCACCTGGTGCACTTCAGGGTGCAGGGAGAGAGGTGTTCTCACCGTGCAGATGTGCCTCACAGCTGGGCTCTGGAAGAACAGGGGAGGTTCTCAAGCCAAAGGGCAGCAGTCAATCCCAGCCCAGGTCACTGGGACTTTGTGCTGCTGCTCGGTGGCACTGCCCCACCAAAGGGGTGACAGAACCCTCAGAAAATCCCACACAACCCCAAGCAGGAACAGCAGCTCAGAGCCACTGTGGCCAACTGGTGGTTCCCCCCATCCCTCTGTGGGCACCTCTTTTATTTTATTAAAGTTCCTATTTCATTTTCCTGCAAAGCTGCTTTAACCCAGGCTGCTGGGAGCTCTTGCATTTATCAGCATTAAATAAGAAGCAATAAGCTCTTGAAGAGCTTTCCTTTCCTGGGTAGTAAATCTACAGTAACTCTCTCTTACAGTTTTATTGAGGGTTATCAAGTGTTTATTCAAAAGGCATTTCCGTGCATTCAACGTTTTTCTAATTGGGCAGTGAGGGGCAGTGTTCTCTCTGGACAGACTATTGCTGCTGTGGTAAAATCTGCTCTGTTTACTCAATGGACTGTCCAGGCTGCCAATGCATGGAGAGAGGAAGTAGGGCTGTATTGTCTATGGTTTTACCAAATGGAGTTTGAGCTATGTCACTGACAGAATCAGCTGCCCCAGAACACGTGGGACATGGTCTGTGCTGTCTCCTAAAGCTCTGTGAAGAAAACCTGTGTAGACACCAAGCTTCTCCTTTCAAGGGTGCTAAGGCTGCTCTGCACAACGTGCAAGGAGCCACACTGGTGCCCTTCTTTGTGTGTGGCTGAATTTCAGCCCAGGTATCCTCAAATAGCAAGTGCTACACAGGTAAGCATTGCTCAAGATGGCCCTGATGGTTGCATTTAAAAATTATTTTCATAGTCAGGACTCCAGACAGAAACTGTTAAATAGCAGGGTGGTTTAGAATGAAATCCCTTTCCAGGGATATCTGGAAACCTGGAATGAACACAGGAAAGAAGTATGTGTAGCATTGGAGCATGAGCTTGGTTTATTTGAAGAAAAAAACTTAATTTTCCATTTTTTGCCTCTTAGCTAGTGGCTGTTGGGGTGAAGAAATGAGAAATGAGGTGGCCAAATAAAGGGAATTCAAAAGGAGTCACACAAACTTGCCATATAACAGTAGGTTATTTTGTACACAGTAAAAGCAGACTCACATTTGTATGAGATGTGACTTTTGTGTGGCCACATCTCTGCTCATATCTGCTAGGCTCTTGTGTCTCTCCTGACATCAGAGCCTTCCTCCTGTGCAGGATGAGCTCCTTCTCCTTCCTCAGAGGGAGGCAAAGGAGGAGGAGGAGGAGGAGGAGGAGGGGTGGTTCAGCCAAGCTGATCCAATGTGCACCTGGACAGCTGGTACTTCTCACAGTGCCTTTATTTTAAAGCCATCCATCATGCTCAGGGGATCACATCCAGGCCCTGAATTGCAGAACTGGCACCTTGGGAAGTGTTCAGCTGTGAAAACTGTCTTGGCAGGACGGCATTGCCATATGAAAAGAAATGCTTTGCCTTTCTTATTTTTGAAAAGCAAGGTAAATGGAGGAGGCTGAACCCACTCACGGGTGCTTTCAGGGGATGTATTTGTCCCCTGTGCCCTGCTGTTGGATGGATTTGGGGTTGTCTGACCCAGGTGAATGGGTTGGGTACAGATGGGAAACGGCTGAGTGTTGCATCTGCAAGCTCTCATGTCTTTAGGCTTTGCCTGAAGCCTGTGTTGGACTCAGTCTCGCAGAGATGTGTGTGACTGCAGGCAGGACAGAGCAGAGAAAAGAAGTGCAGACTCTCAGGCAGAGCTGCACACCTCAGGGCTGAGGTTCTGCTTATGATGGGATGCTGCAGTGCTCTTAGAGGAGCAGTTTGTGTGGTGTGACATGGCACAATGGCTCTAACTCCTGCTTCTTTCATTGTGATTTGAGAGCTGCCCTGCCGTTCTGCTGAGCTCGTCCTTTTGAGGTACAAGCTGACCTCAGCCTGATGATCAGGAAGTGAAATGAAGTTATATCAGGTCGATGAATTTTCCTTGGTTTTATTCCTGGTACTTTAGGTTTTACTGGTTTAGTAACTGGCAGGAGGAGTGGATTGCATAGATACAATAGGAAGCTTAATTAGTGTTCAAAGTGCTTAGAGATCTTCAAGGAAAGGTGAAATAGATGCAGAAAGTTATCTTCCCTCCTCCTCAGAGGCTGCATTTCAGTAATGGATGAAGTGACCCCTAAAATATAATATTAATTCTGCAAAGCACTTGGGAGTTCTTCTGAATCAAAGGTGCTATGCAAATATATTCTCACTTTCCTTTACCAGTCCCTTTGAGCCAGCCAGTCCACCATTAGTGGTGATTCTCATTTAATCAGAATTCAGCCTTCAAATTTTCTGCAAGTCCATAGATAAATAAAGCAGCAGCCGTAGTTGATAATTTATTTATAAATCTATTTATAATCTATGTTTTGCATATTAATCAAAACCACTCCATGTGGCAATTCCTGATTAAGAACCATTTTTTTTGTCTCGTCTCTCTTGCCCCTAGATAATATCCAAAGAATTAGATTAGAAATAGTTTTTATAAATAAATTATGATAAACTCCTGCTTTATTTATATACTCAGACACTCTCCTCATATTTCCATCTTCCTGCCATGTAGTAAGATACAGAAGTTGTGGCAGTGGTCATTTAAATGGAAAATGCTTGATTTTTAAATTGAAAAAGGATGTTTTCTGACTCAGGTGAGACATTGAGGCCTGATCCAGCATGGTCAGGAATTCAGGACGTTCAAGATACTTCTTGTGCACATAAAAATTCCAGGCTGGAAATATGTACAAGAAGAAAACATCTTGTAAAGTTTGGGAGATGTGTAGAGAGTGTGAGCAGCAGGGCAGCTGGGAAAAGATTTAGAAATGAGGGATCAGGGAAAAACAGCAGAAAAGGACTAAATACAAATAGTTCCTCCTAGGGCTGGTGGGATGGGGAGGAAAGCTACACTTTTTGGGCTTAGCTAAAAGAAACCTTGATAATGTGGAGTTAATTGCCAGCAAAATTGTCATCATCTGTTCATGTGTTCCCAGCAGCTCCTGGGAAAGTATTTGAAACCAGCTAACTAGAGGAGGTTATTGTGGGCTATAATTAAACACTGACATTATCACATGTGCTGCAACTTTGAATTGGCCCTGGTGGGACTACTCAAATGTTTAAATACCTTTAATTGTATCTAGGGTTTTGGTTATGTGCACATTACCTGTTTTGTAAGCATTTTAGAGTATGGAATACAAATGTGGTGTTGTAAGCAGCTGGCAAGAATTGAGAGAAATAATCAGAGTGTGTAAGTCCTGGAGTCATGTGTGCTTGTGGTTCAAATCATGTCTCTAGCCTTGAGGGCTGAACGGAAAAGGTTTAAAATAAAACGTAAATACATTCTGAGGACAGGAAGAAAAAGAAACAAAGGAAAAAAAATCCCCGAATTTCATAGGTCATGATGAAGGAGTTCAGGAATTAGGGTATGACAAGGGCTGGGAGACTTGGCTCCACCTCCCATTCCTGCCACATGCCTTCTCTGTGACTTTGAACAAAACCATTTTCTTTGTCTCTGCAAAGTGGGAATAATTACAACTTCCTGTGCTGTGGCAACACAGGAAAACTCAAGTGCAGTGACAACCATTGTCACTTCAGAGAAAGTTTTGGATACAGCCAGATGATTCTGAAGGTCTGTACTATGGACCTGAGATCTTTTCAATTAGCAATGAAACACAGCAGCTTCTGGGATGGGGACCTGGCATTCTCCAGAATTAGAGCTGTCATGTAAATGTTTCTTGGAGTTTCTGCACAAGGATTTCCATGTGCATGCTTGAAGAAACTTAACTTGGAAACAGAGAGGTTGGACTTGAGGGGTTTGTTTCTGTCCTTGCTCAGTTTGTAGAGGTACCTGTTCAGAGGCAGAGGCAATGCTGTATCAGCCAGGCAGAGCGAACAGATCCCTAACCCAGAGCAAAAAATTCTATTGAGGGCCATTCTTCAGCCAATGTAGAATTCACACAGCAGAATGCAGTGCTAGAACAACACTGAGGAGCAAGTTTAGGCTAAGAATGGTGTTGGGAAGTATTTGTTCAGCCAGCTGCTGGACTTTAATTGAAACAAGGGCTGATTTAGAAGTGAGGGGCTGTAGTCTGGGCTTTCCTCTCATTAGTGCCCAGTTCCTCTGGCTCCTGGCTTGCAGCCTCAGCCTCCCCAGTGCAGCTCAGCCCTTGGGTAGCTGGTGTTGTGTAGGGCACAGGGACAGGCCAGCACTGCACGCCCTGCTGTGCTTTATCTTGCTTAATGAATACTGCTCCTTCAATAACTTTATTGCCCTCTGTGTTCCAGTTGCCTTAATTACTTTCTGCTTGGCAGACAGGATCTTTTTATTTTTATATTTTTGTTAAGTATTACCAGATTCCCCAAGCATCACTATCCATAGGGAGAATATCCCAATAATTGAACCACAAACAAGCCATATGGAAAGGCAGACAAAAAGGTCAAATTTAAAGTCAGATCTTCTTTCCCCATCAAAAAGAGAGAAAAAATAGAACTGGAGGCCCCACTGTATTTTTCTGTTACCTTTAAAAGAAGGACATGAGGCATCTCCACATGTGCCAACTGTGCACTCAAAGCTGTGGGCAGAGACAAAAGACCAAACCTGGAGGCTAAATTAAGGCTTGGTGAACAATTAAAGTGCTTGGATGTAATTATGGCCCTTGGCAGTAAGATTTCTGTGGCATTACCCTCTCTTTGTAAGGACTCTCCCTTGCTCTGCCTCTGTTGTTATATGTCACAGCACAGCTAGTTTGTAGCTGGGCAAATAATTTGGCCATAAATAAGAAACCCAGTTTGGCTGGCCTAGTGTGATAAACAGGTCCCTGGGTGAGCAAGGACAGGCTGGATTCAAACCTGCCCAGGGACCCTCAGGCAATTCATTCAGCCCTAATGCAGATGGAGCACTGCCCAGGGAGCTGGGTGCTGCTCAGACCTCACCCAAGCACGTGGGTCAGCCTGGGAAATTCAAACCCCCATGAAAGGGGTGACCACAACGAGCTCAGTGCTGTTTGTTGAGGATGCTCAGTGATCCCCTAACCCAATAGTTATAAATGACTTGATGAACTCAGTTCTTTTGCATATTCCAATTTCATATTTGCAGCTGGAAGTTCGCTCAGTGACTCTGATCCCAAAATCCACAACCTCTGCTTTTCTCTTCTCCTTTGCAGTAACATTAAGACAAAATCAATCTTGGAATTCGTTGAACTTTTTTTCTCTGTTAATTTTCACAGAAAAAGTGAGCTCTGTCACCTTTCTTAGCTGTTAAGGCAAGGTTGAGAGCAATTCACTGTACCTCAATAAGATCAAAATGCTAAGGCAAATTCAAGCTGAGAAACATAAGCTTGATCTTTCATTTGTAGACTTTGTCTGCCACAATCTGTGTATATTTGCATATTGTTACTGACTTTCTCCACCACTTCTATTGACTAGCCAAAAATGCCTTTTGTATTTTCTCTTCTGAAATGAAAAATGTAATAAAAAACAACTTTATATTGGCTATTCAGAATTTGAGCTCAGATAAGTGTCAGGGTTTAGAAGTTTTACTCCAAGCATTTTCTCTCTATAAACATGGTAGAAAAACTTAGAAACCTCTAAACCCTGTTCTAGATGATTCTGCCTGTTTTTCCCAACTGAAGACCTTTCTCCCTGTACCTAACATCACTGAATACAGCCAGGGGCAGTGGATGAGGTGAGGTCTGTGGGCAGAAGGCAAAGATCTTGCAGATTAAACCAGTTTCAATACTTTTATCATCCAAGTTAACAGCCCTGGTGCTGGGGCTCCATCTCTCCTAGGGGTTTATCCACTGACTTGTCTGTACTATCTTTTCTATGGTTCACTTCTGTGGAGGAACAAGAGAAGTTTGGGATTGGTGTGTGGGAGTTAATCTAAAAATCCTGATTAGGGACTTCCTCTTAAGGGTTTTAAGAAGTGCAAAGGAAAAAAAAAAAGCCAAACAAAAAAAAAAAAAGATAAACCAACCTGTAACTGCCTCAGAGATGTCATCTGCAGGTACTGGAGAACCATCAAAAGTGGTGGGGAACAGAAGGAAAGAGAACAAAATGTGCCCTTGTGTGAGCATGCAGTGACTTCACTGTGGAATGTGCCAGAGAATTGGGATGCTGTGGTTGCAGGGGACTTGCCTCTGAGGTGATGATTTATTGCTTTGCTTCATTTGATAATTGGCAAATGGAGACAACCAGGTGCAGGGCCAGGGAGGGAGGAAAATTCCTGTCCATCAGGACACCTCTGACCTTCACAGTGAAGCAGAGGAACCCCATCCTGTGCTGCCTTCTGCAGGGGTCATGTGCTGGCTTTGAGCAGCCCCAGGGGCTGTGCAGACACATGGAGAGGCAGCCTGCCCTCCTCAGGTCCCTGTCCCATCCTCCTGTGTCCTGGAGTGCCCTGTCCTGCATGGAGAGCTCCCTGGAGCCTGGCTCCTCTGCTGTGTCTGCATGGGAACAAAATGCTGGAAACAGCTCCATTGCTTTTGAAAAATTACACAGGACTGAGCAGTGCAGGGGAAATTCCTCCCATTTTTGGGATAAAGGGATTATTGGAAGTTTGGTGCTCGATATCATGACTGTAGGCAATAGATGAGGTGACCCCAGAGTGAATATCTCTGGGACCTGTGCAGAAGTGTTTGCTTTTTCTGACATTTCATAAGCAATCAGGACTTTTCAGAGCTGTCAGTGAGCCCTCTTCAGGTAGAGGTGACATGCCTGATTTCTGATCTAGCCATGCCACAAGAGAGAGCTGGGAAAATGGAAAACAGCAAGACACGTTTTGGGGAAAACCCTCACAACTTCAGTGTTTTCTTATTGTTTTAAAAACTGTGTGTTTCTGATGGGAACACAGAAAGGGAACACAAAGCCAGCCTGGGCAGAGCTCACAGCCTGGGCTGTGCTTCTGAGGCTGGGAAGGTGCTGGGGAAGCTGCAGAAGGGACCTGGAATTTTACAGCAGTTTTGGGAGGCAATTCCTTGGGTACAGACAGAGGGAAACTCAGCTGGAAGCTGTACAGGTGTGAGGGGGTTTAAGCTCCAAATGGAGATCCTTGCAGTGAAAAACAAAAGCAATCCAAGAAGCTGCCTGCTGCCAACAGCTCCTGATGACTTCAGCTAATTTCAGGGCCTGCAAACATCGATGACAATGTGATTTCTGAAACATGGGAAGTGTTTATTCCTGCAATCTGTACCATATCTGTGTGAGGAGTTTCACTGCTGTCACTTGTAGCAACCTTCACTGCTTCATCATCATCTCCCTGAACTAATTGCCTTAAACTGATGAAAGTAGATTTTTAGAAGTAAAATGCTTTCAGTAATTTGCTTTTCAGGTTGTTTATGAAGTTGTTTTAGCACGCTCTGTTGAGCTGTACATTTACCTTCATCTGAGAGAGGAGCAGAGCTGGAATAAGGAATTTGGGAGCCTGGCCACAACTGTGGGGAAGATTGAACAGGCAGCAAAAAGTGTTGCCCACGTTGCTGTGCCTTGCTCTGTTACACACAGATCTCTGCTCTCTTTGCATGGCCCTTCCATCTGCTCCCTGTGCCCTGATGAGACACACATCCCCTCTTCTCTCTGCTCCTCCTGGCTGGATGGGGTACCCCTGGTGATCCTCTTTCCCTTATATAGAAAGAAAAATATAAATGCTAGATACAAATAAATAGTTACATAATATATTTATATAAAATGTATTTTATAGCTATCTAATTAAGTTATGGGGTCTTACCCCCTTCTTGGAAATAAGGTTAGTCTGCACCTATGCTTGTCTTTCACATCCAAATGGAATAATGCTGTCAAATAATAGTGTCAAAGCATCTCTGTTCTTAAGGAAAAATTGATAAGATAGGTTTTACTTTAACCTGTCCTAGTGCTGCATTTCTGTGACTCTGCTGAGTGCTGACCTTTGTAAGCTGGTGCAGGACTGAGAATTTGGAGGATGGATTGCTAACTCCTTGGATTTTAGAGTATACAACAAGATGAACTACAGTTTGGGGCGGGTGTGGGTGGGAAATGGTGACATCTAATTTAAGAGGAAATAAAACAAGTGTAGTAATTTTGATAAGAGGTTTGGCATCTGCCCCTTGCTGGGACAATCCTGGGGTTGAACTGAGTCACTCAGGAGGTGCTGCAGCACCTGGAACTGCTGCAGAGCTCAGGTGTTTGGGTTTCCTGTGTCTCACCTTCTGAGGAAAAGTTATGGGATATGAAGTGAGGAAGCTTGTGCCCCATGACCAAGTTTGTTTCAGTGATTTATTTTTTGATAAAATGATTTGCAAGGTTTAGCATTCTTTGCTTTCATTTCAGTTTGAATACTAGGGAAAAAACATCCTTTCTTCTTCCTCACCTAGCTGAAATGACTGTTTTATTGACCACTTCAGAAGTATTTTGATTTAATACTGAGGTATTTATAATTTATGAAAGATGACACTAAAGCATAGGCTTAGTGTGATTATTACTATATCAGCTGAGCAGTGATGCTAGGACTTACAGCAAAATCCAGTTTAACTCATGTAAGATCTTTTTCTAAGCAGTCACCAGTGAATTCTGGTGTTTGCCAGAAGTTAGCCAGCATTCAGAACTGCTCACTTCACGTCATCTCTGCCTGTGTGGATTCAGGCAATCATTTCCTGCTCTTGCCTCCTTTCTCCCTGTGTGTTCAGTATGAAAACTTTCAGTCTCTCCTCCCCTTTTTCACATCAGACACCTGAGCTATGCACCCTCAGTGCTTTAAAGCCCACCCCTGCTATCAAAACAAATTTGCCATGTGCAGAGCAGACCTCTCAGTTATCCTGCCACAGGAATCTGCTGGCCAGCTTTTGTCTCCTTTTGTGTGTGTGTTAATGGATCACTCAGAAAATAAGTGGCACTTTTAGTGTCCATTAACTCTCATTTAACTAATGACAAATTGCACTTGAGCACCTATGGACACACTTGCAGAGACAGAATACCAGAAAAACACATTACTAGTGGGGCTATTGCTTTCAGAGCAAAATTAATTTATCATAATGGGAACTAAAATAAAGGCTTACCAAAAAATACTTGGTATCATGTTAAGTATCCATTAATACAACTAAATGACATTTAGACTTTAACAAATACAAATGAAATCCCCACAAAGGAGGGTGTCATAAGAAAGATTTGAACAGTGCAGTGTTTATAGTATAAAATGTGGAAATTCATCCCCTACCTATGACCTTTGGTGTATATAGGGGGAAGAAATTAATATAACACTTCCCTGATAGCAGGCTTTTATAAATATTATAAATCATATGAGAAGTTTCCTTTGAATTTCAGGATTTCCCTTTCTCCTTTAAGAGAAGTCTTGTTTCTCCTTCTTATTTCTTTGTCTTCAAACAGTGCAGTTGCACAGAACCAAGATCTGAGTGGGACAGGGCTCTGAAGTGACTTGCTGCCTTTGGGTCCCTGTCCCTGATGTCACCTCTGCCCCCAGGTCCCCACCCAGGCTGGCTCTTTGCTCAGTGTCACTGCAGATTGGCTGTTGGTGGTTCACAGGACAAGGGGCTCAGCTTGCCAGCTCTGCTCTTCAGGAGCCTCTGCTGCTGCTGACCCTTCTGCTGTCCTGAGCAGGACACTTGTCCCCTGAGCTCAGTGGGACACCTCCCTCAGTAAAATGTCCCAAAAGAGCCCCAGTATGGAAAAACACAATAAATGGTATTAAAAAACCTTTGCAGATGTGGCAACTCCTGCAGGCTTCAATGGGCAGATGACTTTTTAATTCTTGTTTCTGTATTGCTATTGTGTCCAGTAGAGACTTTGTCTGTAAATACAGGAGTGTCCCTGCCCTGCAGGGCTTGCAGAATATGAAACACTGGTGAAACAGATGTTTCAAGAAATAGAGAACTTGTTCAGTGGCACAGGGTGAAATCAGAACTCTCTTCATCCCCTAAATACCCCAATGCATGGAGGCAAACCCATCCTGTGACTCTGCACTACATCTTTATTTTATCAGACCTTCTGCTGACCCTGAACAGCTTCTGTTCTTTGAGGGCTCTTTTTTTTTTTTATTTTTCTGTTGTTGCTCATATTTTCCCCTCACATTAATTATACAGATGTACTGGGGGCCATGTGCTTTGCCACATCACAAAGGAAACCACAGGACTTCAGATCACAGGAGCACCAGATGTCCTTGGCTGGCAGAGCCCCACACAAGGCTCATGGCTCAGCCTGCCAGACAGGATGGGGACATCACCTGCTCCCATCCACACAGGCCACAGAAGGAACAGCATCACTGCAAAATCACAGCACTTTTTGGGGATTCATTTTATTAATGTTTGGATTGTTTTTTTCTTTTTCCTTTTAGTAGCTGTAATAACCACCATGATTCTTTCAGGCCAGAGCTGCCTGGCCATATTTAAGCTGGACAGGGTTTTATTCCCTTTGCCTCTTTCAAGTCCAGGAGACCTCCAGGATTGTGCTTGGGAGAAAGAGTGTGATTTGCACATGGCTCTCATTGTTCCTGTGTATGTATTTCATTTTTGAAAGTCATTAAAGACAAAGGGTTTGAAGTGGTGCTTTTCTTCAAGTAGCAGCTCTGGAACAGGTTGTACTTAGTTTCCTGTAGCAAGCCTATGTTAGATTTCTCCCACAATCTTTTTCTATTAAACTTGTAGAAATGGCTGACAGAAATGGCTGGTTTCATCTTTGGGACCATGCTTCTTTTTTTGTCTTTTTATCTTTTTATCTTTTCCTCCTTCAGAAAGGTGACTTAAAATTGACTTTTTTTTTTTTTTTTTTTTTTTTTCCCTGGAAGAAGCAGTTCCCACTGACTTCTCTCAGCATGGGGGATACCATGTTAATATGTATTTTTAGATTGTGTCTCTAAACTACTCAAACCCATACACATGGAGGAACAGGGTGAGGGAAGAAAGCTACTACAGTATTTCTATTTCAGTGCCTCAAGAGAAATTCAGCAGTTACATCCAGTTCTCAACTCTGAACCTTGTTCCTAATTCTTTTATCTATTTTCTTGCATAGGACTGGGCTTTGTGGCTGGGACACACACGACATTGGTGCAGCCAGTGCTGGCCTTGGCTCTGGCTCAGGAGCCAGCTCATCCAGCCTTAGCTGTGTTTAAATGTCACTGATGGGTGCTGAGCATGTAGGAAACCTTGGATAAGGAACTAAGGGCTCCATGGCACTCCAGGCATCCTTAAAAAACTGTATTGCTCCTTCTCTCAAACTTGGTGACTTAAATCTTTAATTATCCTTGTGTGAGGTTTCCATTTAACAAGTTACAATTCTAAATTCTCCATTCTAAAAGTAATTGCTGAAGGCAAAATAAGCAGTTGATGGCAAATCCATCTGCCAATCTATCTGATTCATGTAAATACACGATATCAATTCCAATTATTTGATGCATTCATCCCATCTGAAACAAGTTACAAGTGAGGAAGCATTTCACTATTCAGTAAAGTGAGGAGCAAAATACATGACTTACAAAATAGATTATAAATCTCCCATAATTTTCAGGTCAATGAAAATTTACCACTGGGGAGTAAGCTTGTTTCTTGCCTGTTCTTGGAAAAATCCACTGGACATGGGATGAATGAAGATCAATTCCCTATCACCCCTCACAGCCATGTAATCTGTGATCTACAGAGTTTTCCTCCCTTAAAAGAAAAAGTCAAGGGAGAGAATCCTCTGCAAGACACAGATAGAGAAAATAATTTCCTTTTCTTGCTGAAAATGGTGCCTGTGGGAATTCTGTGGCTGGTGTTACATCTTTGTGTAATTTCACTTGAGCCTTTGTACAGATCAATGAAGAGGCTTTTTCTCTATCATTCAGAGCCTGTAACTTTGTGTAGCCTTAAAGAACAAACTCATCATCCTCACCTCAAGGGTAAGCCTTGAAGAATTCTGCCACCCCACTGTGGAGCTGTGCTGCTGGGTGCAGGCAGATCATGCTCTGACAGCCCAGGGCAGCCAGGACAGGCTTAAACAAAGAGCTCAGGCTGGGCAGCATCAGCATCCCCATCAGCATGAGCAGCCAGAGGAGTGGCAGCTGATGCTGTTCCCCCACCCAGCCTGTTCTTGTCCCCTCCTGCTAATCCCTCATTTGGGTCAGGTGTGGATCCTGCTCTTGAGGGGTTGCTCTGCCCTTGCCCTGCAGAATGAGAGAATGAGCAGCAGCTGAATCCAATTTGTAAAGTACCTATTTCCTTCTCCAGGCCCTACTCTGCTTCTGTAGAGGGTGCAGTGGACTGCTGAGGTTTCTTATCAAAAAGTTTTTTTTTTGTTGGTTTTTTGTTTTGTTTTGTTTTTTTTTTTTTGTTTTCTGGAGTAAGTAATGACTTTATAGCTCATAAAGTGTTCTTTAGGGTTGGTCATCAAAGGTATTGAAGCTGCTTGAGTTATGCTGCTCTGCCCAACCCAGGGATGAATCTCCTCTGAGGTGAGTCTTGGTGCTGCTTTGGTATTCCTGTGGTGTTTCAGGTCTTTGTGTCAGCAGTAGTGTGGCAGGGCAGTGACTGTGCCCCTGTGCTGGGTACTGGCAAGGCTGCAGCCCAAGTGCTGGGTTTGGCTTTGGGCTGACAAGAAGGATACTGGGATTCTGGTGTATGTCCAGTGATGGACAGTGGAGCTGGGGGAGTGTCTGGAACACAAGTCTGGTGGGACTCAGTCTGGGGAAAAGGAGAGCAGAGGGGACCCCCTTGCTCTCTGTAACTCCCTGGCAGGAGGGTCAGGCTCTTATCCCAGGTAATAGCCTCAGGTTGTGTCAGAAAGGTTTAGATTGGATGGTAGGAAAACTTCTTTACTGAAAGGATGAACAGGCATTGGCACAGGCTGCCAGGGCTGTGGTGGAGTCACCATCTCTGAGGGGATGTAGAAGATGGCTGTGGCTGTGGTACATGGGTTAGTGGTGGCCCTGGCAGTGCTGGGTGGGCTTGGTGCTCCCTGAGCCCTCTGCCAGCCTGAGCAGGGCTGTGATGCTGCTGGTGCAAGAGAGCAGAGCTGAAGGACTGTGACAGTGGTGTCAGAATGCTCAGTCAGTGTGTTTCACCAGGGCTAAGCAGAGCAGAAGCCAAGCAAGAACACACATTCCTGTAGATTTTCCTCCCTTTTTCCTGTGCATGTGCAGCTGGTAGGAGCTGTAGTGCAGTTCTCTCTTGATCAAAGTGGGATACAGCCTTGGACCTGGCTACAAGAGATGATTGTGAAATCTTTTTTTAGTTATTTCTTCTTTAAATGCTCCTAGATGACTTCACTTGTTTGTCTGTGTAATTTGTCTGCCAAAGAGGCATTTGTTCATGAACTTGCTCAGCCTCTCCCATGGTAGGAGAAAAGGCTGGGTTGTCACTCTTTTGGGGTTTCCCTAGAGAGTTTTGGCATGTAGCAGATGTAATTACTTAGTTAAGAGAGTTTCTTAAGTTCACCAAGGCAGGCTAGGAACTGTAAATGACAGAGAAAGTGAAACGAGGGGTGTGAGAGAATGAATAAAGAGGAATGAAACTGTGATCTCTCCCAGATGTTAAAAAAAAAAAAAAATTTGTGCAGCTGAACAAAGGTGCTGTCTGTCCAATATCATTTTTATTCCAAACCTTCAATATTGCAGCTGACGGCAGAAAATGTGCAGTAAAACATGGGGAGGCCACTGGGTAATATCCACTGTAAAGTGTTAATTGCCTATTGAGGCTGTAAACTATGTCAATATGCCTGGATCTGAGTTATTGACAGACTCCCATTTATTCCAGCCTCACAAAGCTGGGCTCTTTAGAACTGGGGGCTCTAATCAGTCATGCTTTACTGAACCTACCAAGCAGTACCAGTCAATAAGTGTGCTTGCTGTCTTAACCCTTTGAAGTTTGTAAAATTACAAGTGGGATTGATAACATTGATTTGGGGAGAGCTCTTGACAGTGGAAACCCTTTGGAAATGAAAGCTGCCTGTGGTAAATGACACCTCCTTCAGCCTGCTGGTGGCTCTGGGTTTGTGGGGCCAGAGAACCTTGGTTTTCTGTCAGCACCCGAGCTCTGGGCTGGAGGAAGGAGTTGTGGCTCAGTGACAAGTGCTTGCAGTGGCAGAGCAGAGTGGCAGCCAGGGCTGGAGCTGGCTGTAGTGCATTTATCACTATTAAAAATTCTGACATCTGTGGATCATCACTTCTGATCCCATAGCTGGCAAACAGCACAGGACTGAAGGCATTAGCATCCCATAGGATTATTTGCAAGAAACAGGGTGTTTCTCCTCATCCCCCACTAAACCCCCAAACCTGCCCCTCTGGTGCTGGTGGGAGTCTGTATTTGCAGTTTAAATGAGTGCTGATGTACAGCAGCTGTGGTGGCACTGGGGTGGGAACAAAGCAGCAAATAAGAAGCCAGGTCCTTCTCTCCAAGGGCTGTGAGGGAGGAATGTCTTTGCCTGCACCATGCAGGATTGGAGAGTTTCTGAGATAAGGGCTGGCCTGTAGGATGTTTTGAGATGAAAGACTTGTTGACATGAGAATGAAAGTTTTTTGGATTTGCTGGAATTCACCTTACTGTGGGAACTAATGCAGTTGTATTGCTTACATGTGGGTTATTTTGTTTTTAAACAAAATGACTAAAGCCTGGGGATAGTTGCTTTTTATTTTCAAGGAAAATCCAAACAAATACAGACAAAATTTTTCTGTGAAATCTAGAAGAGAGAAGCAAAGCAAAAGTGCTGCTATTTGACATAATCTGTAGCAGTAAAGGTTTTGGAAATTTTGCAGAGAATTAGAAATATATCAGGAAACTCTTCTCTGATTACGTAATTTGCTCATTAAAAAAAACCCTGTTATTTGTCTCGTGAATTAATTCTGGTTAAGAATGTCTCTTCCTCAATCTTTTTCTAAGTGTATATATAAAGTGATATTTGTCCTCTCTGATTTGCCCTGTACTTCTTTTTTTTTCCAAACTGAGGAGGTTTTATACTAGAGTATGGGATCAAGATCTTCTGGTGCTTAGAGCCCAGCACTACCTGGAAAAAAAAGGTAGTTTTTTTGTAAATTTTTAACATGTAGGTCCTGGTGTAGGCAAAAAGAACATTATCTGGTCCAGACCTTGTTAGACATGGAGATTATGGTGACCAGCTAATGTGTTTTTTAAATACTACCAGTCTGCCTGTTCCTGGTGCTAAGTGCTATTTTAATAATACTAATTAATTTGTACTTGTTAAATTAAGTGCATCTCTGTTTCAGGCAGGGAGGTTAGACTCAGGTTAAGTATTTATTCTGCTCTTTTACATGTAATAGTGCAAATCTTCTGCCTGTCAGACTGAAGCATTTATTAATGGATATATGCAACTAAAATCCATACTTTGAGCCTGAAAATGTGCACTTGCTGGGTTAGCCTGGTATCTGCTCTGTAAATGAGAGGGACTGGTTATTCCTTGCAGCACCAGCAGCTTTATGTGCTACAGAGTCTCTGTGGTAAATAGGTGCATTTGCAGATGCTGGTATAATTCATAGGGTCTCAAAGAACTTATAATTTCAAGCAAATCAGAACTGGGTGTAGTTTACTGTTTGTCTGAAATCAGCAGCTGTTTTCAATACATCCATTGCTGTTGCAGTGTGCAGACTAATACTTAAAATAACTATTCCCAAGCTGCAAGGAAATAAGAAATTTGTTTCATTTTCAGTTATTTTCAGCTGTTTTTTCTTGCCTTTTCAAAAAGTCTGTACAGATTCTTATATAAGAAGTTCCTTTTCCATCCTGTATTGGGTGAATTTTGGAGAAGCTTGGCTGTATAATTCAGTTCATATCGAGCTGCACAAACCTGGGACTGTGCCTGGGTTTGGGGTGAAGCAGGGTCCTGCCCTGCAGCAACATCTGCTGATAAAATCATGAAGTTCTCTGTGGAAAACTGCTCTGCTGTTGTCTACCTCTGGTGCAATGTGCAGGTACTCTTTGGGAAGAGCTCTTCTCAGGAGGTTGTGAAACACAGCATCTCATCTAAGACTTACACTTCAGTTTGGTTTGATTTATCTTGTTTACATTAGGGGTGGGAGAAATCATGCTGGATACTTTCTCTTTATCCTGCTTGATGTGACTGCCTTCACTGCCAGAGGATGCAGGTTAAACTCGGCTAAATGAGATGATTTTCATGTCATGACAGCAAAATGCAGAGAACTCTGGGCTTGCAGCAGCCAATGCAGGTCAGGATGCTCCTGGCCAGTGCCATGGGCTGTTGGTGCCCATTTCTGATGGCTGGTTCTGGGTGGGGTGGACAGATTGTGTGCTCATCATTCAGAGCTGTTTGTGAGATTAGAGCACAGGGCGTTTGGTGAAATAGCTGCAGTTCATTGCACGCTTCTCTCCTGCCAAAATAGAGCACCAGTAAAAATATTCACATTTCTGGAGTGGAGGGAGGAAAACAGGGCTGTTGACAGGGGAAGAAATGCAGGGAGTTGCTGCAGCAGGGGTAAGCAGGATATACAGTGCATTCCCCCTCATATTTAATGGAGAGGAATCCAGCCACGGTCTAAGGTTCTGTTTTCCACAGGCTTTCCCCATGCTGTATTGTTGTGCGATGTGACCACTAGAGAGCAGGCTTAACCTAGTAACAAGAGCTAATTAGTTCTTGCCTTCTTCATTTGCAGCTCTTCCCCAACCCCCTTGCACCTTCCTGTCTGGGCAGAGGCGACTTCCATGGTTCTGAGCTTTGCCTCCAACGTGTGCAATCTTAGGGCTAATTAAAACACCACAGACGGCCTGAACCCCACATTAAATTTTGATGAGGAATTGATCAGCCAAGCAAACAGGAAATTTAGCTGTGTGAGTGAAGGTAATGTTTGCTCAAATGTGTAATGAGGTCCATGGGGAATATTTATGGGGACCTTAGTGAGGATTTCAGCAGTTCCTTCTCCTTGAAGCCCTCTGACCTACCTGCCCTCTCTCTCCTTCACAGCAGTGTAGGCACAGGGAAACCCTGAGCTGCACCAGTGCAAGGTGAGCATGTTTTGGAAAGTGGGCTGTGCTTGGCTAAGGTGGCCTCATGTAAAGCTTTGCAAGAGGAGCTGTGGAACAGCACACTGACTTTTCCAATTTTGCCTATGCAATAAAAAAAATCCCACAAAAACCCAACCAAATAACTCTTCCCATAATCCAAGGAACTTTGGTAAGACTGCTGGTGGAACTCTTTGCAGTGTGCTATTAAATGAAATGGTTTGCACAAGGAGGATGGGGCAGTGTGTTCCAGCAGCTGTTACCTTATCTGCATTGACTTCAGCATCCCCTGTAAAAGCTGTCAGCACACAGGTATTAGGAGCAAAGGCAGGATGCTGTCAGAGAGGGCCCTCAGCAGATTTCATCAATGTCTAATAATCACTCAATGCTAAGTAGAAATGCTTTCCATGTTCAGCGAACAGATTAATTTACCTGCTTCTTATTTATCACCACTCATCCAAAGCACAGGTCTGAAGTCTTAGAATGTAGAATGAGCTCTTCTGGCTAGGTATCACCTTCACCCCTGTATCTGTTGAGGAGTCCCCTCAGCCTCTGGCAGGAGCTCAGCCTGGCCCTGGAAGCTCTTCCCAAAGCAGAGCATTCCTACCCAGCCGCGGCTCCCAAGCACAGCCCATCAGCTGCTCCCAGCTCTGCACCCCCCCAGTTTCCTTCCAGTGCCCCTCGAGGCTGCTCCCAGCTGTGACAGCCTCTCAAGGTGGGGCTGATGCCTGAAAGGACTTCATTTGAGGAAGGAGCTGTGTGGGTGGCTGGTGCAAGGCCTGTGGTACAAACCAGGCGAGGAGAGAGAACCCCCTTGGTCCCCCTGGGTGGGGGCAGCTCCCAGGGCGAGCCCTGCAGTCCCTGCCTGTTTTCACAGTGTTGATTTGTTCCCCTGTAGGAATGTGAGCCCAAAACCTATTTACAGTGATGATGGGAATGGCTGTGACTGAATATAGCACAAGTTGGCAGAGTAGTAGTGCCTCTGACTTGCAATAAAATCCAGGGGAGTTTAGTCACTTCTGTCTAGAACAGCAGTGATGCTGGGCAATTTTATGTCCTTCAAGTGTTGTAGCAACAGTAGCAATGAGATTTCTGTAAAAAGAAAGCAATTAC
Organism: Catharus ustulatus; assembly: GCF_009819885.2. Lineage (NCBI taxonomy): Eukaryota > Metazoa > Chordata > Aves > Passeriformes > Turdidae > Catharus > Catharus ustulatus. The sequence continues at coordinate 10,815,466 of NC_046237.1, read as the reverse complement.
TCTTATTTTCTAGAGGGAAATATTGAAGTGAGAAGTCTGGAAATACCAGGTTATATTCTGAAATGATCACAAAAATCTCAAGCGGCATAATGTCCAAACTGTGTATTTTAATAGGCCAAGGAAAGTAAATTGTTGATCCTGTGCTCAGTGCATTGGAATAAAAAGTTGATCTTTTACATCTAGTTTACAGTTCACGATAGTGTGACAGACCCTTTTTGAGGAGGAGGAACAGTCTAAAAGCACAGTCAGCACACTCCTGTCTGAGCTGCCTTATTGCCAGGGGCTGGTGTCTGCCTGCTGCTGCACAAAGCCACAGGGACACCTAACCTGGTGTGTCTTAAACATGGTCCTCCATTAGACCTTCAACATTCATTTATGTGTCTGAGACTCACCAGAAGAGCAGCTGTATTTAATTCCTGTCTGCACTGGATCAGAGGATCTTTAAATGAAGGGCCTGGCAGGACATAAAACCAGACTGGAACCTGCCTCCTGTGGAGACCTGGGACACTTGGCCTGCTTCAGTTGCACAGGAAAAGTGTTGTGCAAAAAGCTGAAAGGAGAACTTGAAGCAGAATCTAATTACCCATGTTCCAGTCATAAGTCACTTGTTTACATCCAGCTTTACATCTATTACTGAATGTGCTGCTTTCAACCTTGCTGACACTTCAATCAGCTTGAGATGTGGGTTTGAACTAAATATTAACATTTCAGGGACTGTCAGTAGATCTTATTTTGCATTATTTCCATCTTGCTAATTAACAATACTGTTCATAGACTGTGGGAGGGGACACAGGTTTGTATGAGTGCACATTCAATAGGCAAGCAGTGAATGCATTAATCAGGAATTTTCATAGCTTAGGAAGGTCTGCTGGGATTCTCCTGTCAGGTGTGGACTCATTTTGTCCTTGTTTACTGGGAGTGATGCTGGAAAGTGCCAACAGCTCTGGCCTGGCTGGAGACTCACAGCCCAAATCTGAGAGACAAGATTTAACTGCAGAGATATCTGGGTGCAGGCTGAACAGCCATGTGTGAGCCGTGGCTGTATCAGGAATAATGTTCTTTAAAGGTGTTTTGCTCTCTAACTAATACTTTGTATCAATAACTGTCTGGTCACTACTGATATCAACCTACAAAAAAGCAGAACTTTCCCCTGCTCCAGTCTTTGCCATCTGTCTTTGTTGACCGTGAGTTTCATGAGTACCTTGAATAACTATAGGATTCTGAACAGGGTTGGATTGAGGCTCATTCTTGCTGTACTCCCTGGTAGCTCTCCTTTAACAGCTACAGTTTGAAGTCAGTCTCTAAACTATTTATTTAATCCCCTTGGTGACTGGAATATGGGGCTTTAAAGAAGAATTTAGGTACAGCTGAGTCAGAAGTCTTGGAGAAGTCCAAGTCCACTTTATTATCACAGCTGCTTCTATCAATCAGTCTTGTAATCTGGCCAAAAAAAGATAAGAGTGGTTTGTTTAAACCAATTTTCCACGAAACATCACAATTGTAGCTCCAGTGTGCAATTCTTTATTGATAGGCCATGAATAAATCTTTTATTATTTTGTCAGTTATTAAGGCTAGACTAGCTAGTCTGTGTTGCTCTGGAGTCATCTTTAACTCTTCTCAAATGGAAATTATGTTGGCAATCCTGCAACTCTTGGCATTTACGAGGTTGTTTGCCACGATGTATTAAAAACTTAACAGTGCACTGGTTTCTTTAAAACTCTTCTGTCTCTGTTGTCTTGACCTGTTGATTTTTTTATTTTTTACTTTTGGCAGACAGCTGGAGATAATGCAGATGACTTAGTTGCTTGATGAGAAGTCCCCAGATAAAACCAAGGAGCCACAAGATGTTGTTAAAATCTCTGATCCAGCTGTGGCTTTTAGGGGATGTTTACAGGCATCAGTGTCTTTTGTTTCAACAAATATCTGTGAAACACTCCTGCTTTTTCAGTGTCTCCTCTCTAGTTCTGATGTTTGTATTAGGAGGGAACCAATGCTTGCATATAGGGGGTTTGGTGCTGTTTCTTTGTAATATATTGCTTATTTGTTGTCTGTTGATATTCTGTTTATTCCATTAGCCCTCTGTTCTCAGTTTTCAAAATGTCTTTAAATACTTTATTTTCATGTTTTAAACAGGAGTATTTCTTTTGGCCAGCATATAATTCTTTTTAAATTACTGCTTGTGTAATTGCAACTCTTTGAGCATCCACTGAAAGTCCCTGACTAATTTACAGTTTTTAATGATACTTTCATTATTGAACTTGATGCTCCTGGTCAGTTTTGAGTCTTCAGTGAAAAAAAAAAAAATATTAAATGTAGTATAGCTGTATGAATACTTGAATTCTGCCTTTAATTTTCAATCCTAAGAGTTGCATTGGTAATTTCCTCTGCTTGTAATGCTCCTGGTTTTAAGATGCTCCTGCAAGTTTATTTGAAGTATCTGCCTCTAACCAAGGACCTATGTAAAGGGGAAGGTTTTAGTGTGTGATCAAGCACTGAGTTTTCTTCAGCAACAATTAAGTGTAACGGCACCCAATGTGGGGCTGGGCAGGCTCAGCCCGAGGGCGATTCCTGCCTCGCTGCTCTGTGCTCTCCTGTTTGCCTTAATCAACTTTTCACGCACAAAATTTCAATTAAAGGGAGTGTGCCCTGTATTTAAAATCCCATCAGGCTGCAGAGATGCCTTGGTACAAGCAGGGGCTCCTGAGGACACTTTGGAAGGACCATTGCCATGGGGGGACATCTGGGGACAACTGTGCCCAATGCCACCAAAGGGTGGATTTGAACTGACACCTGCCTCGCAGAGCCTTGCACAAAATATTTCTGTTGCAAAACCCAGCGTTTCCCTCACAGTGAGGGTGAAAGACTGGGTTAATTCTGTCAATATTTTGGAAAATAAACCAGTTAAAATCCCAAGGTTGAGAATTTTAAAGGTGAAAGGGTTTTTGTTCCCTTTAACAGCAAAAGGTAACTTACTTTCTGTTTTGTTTGTGGTTTTTTTGTGGTTTATTTTTGTTTGGTTGTTTTTTTTTTTTAAATCCATATTCTCTCGTTGCCTTTTCCCTCTCACTTCTAAGTCTGGCTCCCCTATGGGTGCTGCTCTGTTCCAGCTGTCTTTGTTTTCCCATTGTGGTCTCCCAAACTCCGATTGCTCCAGCAGCACTAATGACCTCCCTGTGTTAGTGGCAAACGATAGATTCCCTGTTTTACAGACAGGGGACACATCTGAGCAGACTCACACTGATTTTATCAGTGGAACCAGGAAGGAAAACTTTCCTTTGAGTTGTGTTTTTTTAAAACTGAGCCTTTCATACAGGCTCATCTTTTGCCTTTTTAATTTTTTTTTTTTTTTTGGTAAGCCCATTTTCAGGTCTGAAAATGCTGTGCAGCTTCCAACAAGTCCAGATATAGACATACTTGGAAACAGAGATGCTGTCAAGCTGATTGTGAGCTTGATGTCAAATGGTGAGGAGCCAAAGAGTAGCACAAGGGTGCAGAGAGGTGAACAAAAAATCCTCAAGTGTGTTTTGAAGATACCAGGGAGAGATGAGACAATTCCTGAGAGCAGGTATGCTGGAGCTGGCTCATGCTGAAGCCTCTGCAGGATAAATTCCCTGTTCTGGAGAAGGTTCTGTTGCCAGCTACTCTGCTCCAATACTCAGACTAAGGGCTAAGAGGATGCTTTTCATACTTTTTCATGCTTTTGCAATTTTTGATTTGGCAGTGTTTCTACCTATGACTATTTTTCTGGTAAACTGGAATACAGGCTCTTTTTGTGTCCTAAGCTGGTAGCAGAATTCTCCTATAGATATGGTACAGGTACTTACCAGATTTTGGGGCAGGGTGGACCATCAGGAATTGCAATACTGGCACTTATAATGGACTGCCTTCTTAATCACTGCTTCAATTCCAAAATACGAAGGGAGCAAGTGTATCTGTACCTTTGTCTAAGATAGGCATTAGGGATTTACTCATCTGCTTCTCAGGTGGTGTGTGAATGCCAGGCCTGCAGCACTGGGACCCCTTGAGCTGCTGCCAAGGCTGGATGTAGGGATTTGGAGAAGGTGGTGGTGCAACCACAGCTGAGGTCTTGCTGTGTTGGAGTGAGTCTGTCTGTGTGAACTGGAGCTGAGCAGATGTGAAGTTCACCTTGCACACCCATTCTCAGCAATGCCTGGGAGAAGGGATTCTCTGTGGCCTCTTTGATTTCTTACAATCTTTTGCAGACTTGCAAGTGGGTAGAAATTACACCAAATGTTCATGTGTGTGGGGAGTCAAACCAAATGGGCAGCAGACAAATTATTCCTGTGTTTGACAGTGAGGGGTCAGTGGTAGCAGTAGGAAGGTGTGAGTTTGTTTGTTCCTCCTCACCTGCAGTGTCCTGTCACCCCCCCTGCAGCTCTCATTTGTGTCACTGATGGACAGAGTTCAAACCCTGCACTTCTGGTCTCTGTGTTTGAGGGTGTCTCTCTCTGTTTCTCCTTACCAAAAACCTTCAGCAGCTTTTGGAAGGACTCCTCTTGAATGAAAGCCTCGAGAGCCCAATCTTCAGGATGTTCCCTTATGGAAGTCCTTCAGCATCCCAGCAAAGACTTACAAATGTCCTGTCATCACTTCAGATTCAGTTCTGACAAGAAGCCACAAGGGTCTCATTCATAAAAGCCTTGCACATCACATTATATGCCCACAGTTACTGTAGACATTTCTGGGCTGCAATAAACTTGTGTGACAGAAACCATTCTTCCTTTTTACAGATGACATCCTCAAATTGCTGGGTCCTTTCTCCATTGCTCTGCACCTGAGCTGGTCTTAGCCAGCTATGCAAACTCCTACCAGTAGCATTTCATCCTCCTGCCCAGGAGAGCTGGTGTGGCAGCAGTGAAAGGCAGTGGAGAATTAGTTATATTGCTTCCCTCTCCTCCCAAAGTGAACATTTCAAAGCTGATCATTCCAGGCATAAACGAAAGCGTGGGATTTGGAGATGGCTTGGCTAAATGCTTTATGTTGTGTGTGACCTCTAAAAATGGAGGGACAAACTTGGTGCAGAGTGGCAAGTTGCAGAGCAGTAATTAGCAGGGGAAGGGTCAGCCTCTTTGTCAGAAGTACAAAATTAGATTAGAGAAGGCATTTTGGCCATGGGGCCTTCCTTAGGCTAAAGAAGAACAGGATGTTGTTTAGTTTTGCTGTGTCCCAGTTTCACCATGCCCTGAGGAAGACCCCCAAGGCTGAAACCTTATTTCTAATTGTTTTATAAATGACTTTTTCTTCCCTTTTTAGCATTTAAGATGACACCAATTTTGAACAGGAGAGTTTCCGTTGGACAGACACTTCCTGAACAAAGGAAGAATATTCAGTATTTAAATAGTCACTAGTTTGTTGAGATTTTCCAGTTTTCTTCCATATTCTTTTTTTTCCTTGCTAGGCTAATTGCATGGCTTATCTCACATCTTAAATGGTCTTATGAATATCTTGGCTAGAAAGACTAAAAATTCTAAATAAACATGCAGAAATAGTAAATGACTTCCAGGATGTGTTTTGTTTCCTTTATGCCCACTGGATAAATTAGTTATTAGGAGAACTGAATTTTATACTAACATATATATGACTTTTAATGCTTTTTAAAGATGCCTACACAGTAGGCACAGGGTTTGGCTACAGAGGTAGGTAGAGTGGAATTTGTTTTTTCTAGCTGTTAATAATAAACCATGACTGATACATGTTCCTATGTAGGAAATTGCTCAGGGTATTTTATGGCAGATTCTTGGTCTCCTGAGGAACAGAAAGTTTGACAAGCTGAAACATCCAGGATTTTGAAATCTCTGCTGCAACTTTTGAAATGCAATCACTGCCTTCAGAACCTGGTGACTGGCAAAAGATTTAGAAATTTTGAGTATGGGGAGGACAATGTGACATTTCAACGTATGTAATAAAGGTAGTCACTAAAACATGATAGATTAATTTCCAACAAATTGTGAGACAGTAGCTTGTTAGCTTGCACTATTTTACATCTTATATGTCTGTGGAAGGTTTACATCTGAATGTAAATGTTATGTTTTCCATATATTTTGATCTCCTTTTTACCTAAAAGATCAGGTCCCAACTCTTAAGACCTCAGTAATTATTCTAATTTGAATTTTTAGGATGTCGCTTGATTAATGGCTAAAATGCCTCACATTTTTCCTCTTACCTTTGCAAACAGTTTTATATTTGAAAAATTTTTTTCTTCCTGAAGGCAATTTCAAAATCACCTTGTTGCTGCTTTGCCTACAGCTTCTCTTAGGTCAGCTGTGAGCTAGCCTATCTATACAGCAACACTTAGAGAAATTTTGGGGAAGCCACTTCAGCACTATCCACCTTTCCCTTCTCTGACTGTGACTGGCCATGTTGAAAGGGAGCTTCCTTTCTCAGACTGGAATTGTTAGAATTGGATGTCTCATGACCACAGTGTAGTACTGACCATTGAAATGTTTTTGGATTTTACACTTCCAATGAAATGTTTTTAAGCAGTTACTGGCTTTAGCTGAGCATTTCTGACCACCAGCTGACAAACCTTTTAAGGACTAAGGTAAGCATCTTTGCAGAAGCACAGTTCACCTGGTTTTGTGTAGGCACAACTTCAATAGGTCTTTTCCCCCATGAAAGGCAACATGGACAGATTTTGTAACATTTACTGAGTGGCATGCAAAAACTACTGCCAGAATTGCAAGATGAAATGCAAGATAAGGTGAAGCAAAACCCAGAATCAACATGAACTGATGCTACATCATATAAAAAATGTGTTGTGCAATGCCCAGACTGTCCTTTGGGAAGAATGACTTCCAAAGGGTCAGGAGAGTTGTGGGTGAAAACTGCCCTGGCAGCCCTTGGAATACTTGCAGCAAATATTTATGGAATGCTTAGATGTGTAAATAAAGGCCATATGAAAACACTGAGAACAAAATATCGAAGATGACATGAATCCTGGTGCTTAATGGATCTAGTAACAAGCTTTGCAACTGTTTTTTTTTTCTAAAATGTATTTTGACTTAAGTGTAATTCTCTGATAAGTGGGAAGAAACTCCAAATGTTGCCTGAAGCTATTGTGGCAGATCTGACCTGATGCAGCCAAGTAAGCATGAGGGTTTGGAGATTTTTATAGGTTTTATAGGTTTTTGCATTTTATTTGGAAACATCCCCAAAGGCATCAGTGACTTTAAGGCTCAGAGGGGTCATTAGGCTGTATTATCTGATTCCTGTCTAAGTGGAATTATATAAAAGTACCCAATTCCCACATGTTGAAGGGATCCAGAGGTTTCAAACTTAGATGTCAGGATCACCCAGCCCTTCCCCCACATTGCCTGGAGGGACTGGGATCTGAATTTGTCTCAGTATGGGTAATGTAATGCTGTTGTGTAATTTATTAGGTTTCTCTTTGGGCTCTTACTGGTTTGGGCTGACTTTGGTGAGAGATTTTGTTCAGACTAATAGCAAAAGGGTAGTATCTATACAGATTTAAGTCAAAGGAGAAACCTAGTCTGAACACCCAGGAGAAGCTGCTGCCACTGTGCCTTTTGAGGTGGCCAAAGAATCTCCTTGAGGGAGCCATGGAGTCCCCATTTCTCAAGGCATTGACAAGCAGACTGGATGGAGAATGGCCAGGAACAAAGCTTGAAAAAGTTGTAGGAAATACCCTGAACAAGTTCATTTGAGGCCAAAGTCCTGAAGGAGCTGCTTGGGGAGCTGCTGATCTGACAGGATGCCTGCAGGCTTTGTGAGCCATGCCCAGCCAAGATGGGTCTGGTGGTAATAACGTTGGTCATGTTGGCTCCCTGCCCCATGGTCCCAGGCAGGGGCAAAGGCTTCATTTTAGCTCTGGCAGCAGGGCTGGGCTGGGCTGTGCCCAGTTGTCCTGGTTTGGAGGACAGGTGTCTGCTAAGAAAGGCAGGAGCTTCTCTCTGAAATGGTGAGTGTAAAACCCTTCCCTCCAAATTACTATAATTTTGAAATTAAGGGGCTCTCAGGCAAAAATATGGAAATTAGGAATAACAGTTCTTTACTAGGAAAGTTAAAGTAAAAATATAGTACTACAAAGAACAAAACCCCAAATGCTGACAGAGCCAGAGTACAACCTGACACCCCATCAATCAACCAGGGTGTTGGCAGCAGTCCCACTAAATGGTGGCTGCATCTTCCTGCAGTGACAAATGTGGTTTAGTTGAAGCAGTGCTCCTGGAGAAGGGTGCAGGTTCTCTCTGAAGGTCCAGAGATGATATGGAAAAAGTCCGGGTTTCCTCTGGAGTCCAGGGGGAAAAAAAGGGGCAACTTGGTGTCCCAGAATTTCAGTTTTTATCTAGGTAGGAAAACCTTGGCTCATCCTAGTGGCTGGAGCAACTCCCAATGGGATGCAGTAATTTTATCAGTCACACAGTGGGACTCAATGGCCATTAGCAGAAAATGACTGGCTGGAGGAAGGATGGGTTGTGAAAAGATAAAGAACAATGCCCTGCCTGGTTTCAATGGATGGGCCATTAGCAGATTATCTCCCATGGAGATAAGGATCACTGCCCTACCTGGTCTCAATAGATGGTGATAGAATAGATACTTCAATCACATCCTGTATTGTAACCCTAGACACCAGTCTGGTTCCCTGCCATGCCTGGGTGTCCTGGGTTTGGCACCTTGCTGCTACCAGGGCTGTTGGGGACCTGGCTGTCCCACCCTGCCCTGTCACCAGGACCTGGCTGAGGGACCTCTTTTCCTGCTTGTCCTTTACAGGAGCAGTGGGGAGATGGAGATGTGGGAACTGTGTACACTGAGGGCTTCTCTTGGAAGGATGAATGACCATGGGCAGTTTACTCCCCTAAACACCCCAAAATTTGAGAATATGGCTCTTGGTGATATCAGTAATTATGTAATCTGAGCAGTGCCAGCACAGCCCTGAGATGTTTGCTGCTGTTACTGCAAAGGAGGTCTCTGTCTCACACCAGATTTGGGTCCAAAACTTCATTTCTATCAAGTATCAAGAGATCTGCCTCAAACCATTCCCTTGTTTTATTTGTTTGCTCAATACCTGACCTAATACAGCCATAGCCTATGAGTAAGGTCTGTGTGTGCTACAGGTGGGTGGAGGAAAATAATAACTTTAAAACCTCTGAGGTAAGATTCAGGATGAGGAAAAGAAAATAATTTTGGTTATCTTGAGTGTCTCATTCATAGTGGAAACTGCAGTTTATGGTGGGAAAAGTACCTTTAATCAAGGATTGCAGCTTTTGTGGGGGTGGAAATTAGGGGTTTGGGCACCTGAGCTACTGTTCTTAGGAAGTACTGTGGCAGAGCAGGAGGTGTAAATCAATATTAAACTCTTTAGCAAATCACTCTGCTTCCCTAGAACATGCTGAAATGTTTAAGCTTGCTTCACATTGATGGGGAAAACAAAATGCTTCCTTTTCTCTGCCCTCCATGCATGTGGAAGTCTTCAATTTGGCTGAAATTGCTGGAGTGAAGGTAGAAAAACTGCTTTTTTATGCAAGTTTTTTAAGCAGCTGAATTTTTATAGCCAGAATACCTAAACTATGGCAAAGGAAATAGAGAAGAGACCTGTCTATCTCTTTGGATAATCTCGGTAAGAAGAGTGAAATTCTTCCTAAATGTTGAAGGGAAGATGTTTGGGCCACTGGCCAAAACTAATAGCAAGTTCATATTTTTCCAGATTTGTGAAAAATGAAAAATTTTATGCTTCTGCTTCAATTTATTTTTGTTGCAATTCATCACTAAAGCAAAATGTGCTATTTATTGCCTAAGAGTGTTTTTCCTACAGACATGGCATAATATCTTTACCAAAAAGATAAAGATCTGTGAGTTAAAAATGCATATGAGGATTTAGTTTTTGTTCCCTCGGTGAATGCTGCTGCTGTTCTTATCTGAAAAACTGCTTTTTGCATTGACAGAAATGGTGAAAAATGACCCAATTTCCAATTATTTACACAAACTAGTTTTAGTTCCACACTTGATTTACAAACACAGATCACAGTACCACAGTATTTGAGCTCAGGCTTAACTTTGCACTTGTGAATAGCTTTATTGACTTCAGTGGATCTAGTTGTGTAGAGAGCTGGGGATGTCATTAGGTGCTCAGCAGGTTGGGTTACAGAGAGGTGCAGTGGCCTTGTCTGGAAAACCCTGGGCTCCCAACCTGGATCTGCAACAGGCTTCCTTTATGATCTAAAATTAATTACTCTGTGTGACATGGTTCCCATTTCCACCTTGGTCCCCAGTTCCTTCTTGCCCATTTCCAGTCTTTAACTTGCTCTGACCAGAAATTCCTGAAGATGGAAAATTTCTTGGTGAAAAACTGAGGAACGTCAGGTATTGAGTGTGTGTGTATGCATCAGTAGGAAAGGTGGTTTTTCTCTGTGTATCCATGTTTTATTCCATTTCTTTTCCATGGGGAGTGTGTGTGCCTGCTAGGTGAGGTTTGCTAGCACACATGGGCTCGTTCCCTCTTTCAGGCACAAATTGATGCAGTGCCTGGTGCACTGAAACCCTGCTCCCCTCTGGAACACAGATACACTTTTAACTTCCCCTCTGTGACTGTCATTAAGGGAGCTCTGGTTTTATTTTCTGTACTAGATACCAAATTTAGAAAGTCAAAAGTTTAATAAAATAATAAATCTAGTTCAAATTGAGCTTGAAATACTGAAGTGCCTCTGTGAAGTATTCACCCACGTGATCTTTCCTATTAATCCAACAAAAGTCCTCCTTCAGTAAGCAATTCTGTTTCCTGTTTTTCACCCTCATCCACAATAAGCACCTACATTTGTTTCTTCTTTTACTTGTAGCCTAAAGATAATTCATTAAAGTAGCTCTCCCCTTTTTTTTGATCCACCTCTCCACCTCCTAACACCCCCCTAAAAAACACCATCAATATTTCATAAACTTACAGTGACAAATGTATTTTAATGTGGTCCACTGAGAACCTGAGATTGATTGGCCTCTCAGAAATATGACACGTTTCAAAGCAGGATATTCATGGAGTGTTTTAGTGCCTACATTAGTCAGAGGGAAGCAGCGCCTGAATTTATCATAGTTATGGCTTTCTCGGTATCCATTTTCTTTTAGCCGCTGACAGCAAGTATCTGAATGGTCCCTATTGATTGGCTTTGTGGTTCTGTCTTTAAAATGCATTGACTGGGGGGGTTTCAGATCAAATTAAGCCTTGGCTTCCTGGAGTTCGTGCATATCTACAGCGCAAGTGCGGACAAAGCTGGCTTCATTCATACTGGTTTTCATTCACCAGGGTGTGCAGGGAGGGAGAACCCAAATCTCCACTGGTAGTGAGGGTGAACTGAGCCCTCTTTGAAAGCCAGGAGTTCATAATTCCAGGAGGAAGCAGCAAGGGGAGATGGGGATAGGAAGCACCTGCTGGCTCTGCTTGGGCACCAGTGGATCGGGTGTTGCTGCCCTGGTGGTGCCTGGCAGAGCTGGGGCTTGGGACACAGCTGAGAGGTGGCAAGGTGGAACCTGCACCACTGAATTAGTGCCTTGTCTGCTGTTTGTTCTGTCTGCACTCAGAGTCAGGATTAAAAACACGAAGGAGATGAATTATCTTGTGTTTGGGCTTGGTTGTTTATTAAATCTTATCTAAAGTACAGAGAGCTCTGCAACACTTCTGGCTACTGGCTAAAAGTGAGTGAAATGGAGAGAGATCCAACTGCTACAAGGTCTCTTCATGCTAAACAGTCCAATAAAGAACTAACACCTATATTATTTGCACTTTTCACCCAATAACCGAAGTCCTGTGACCTGCAGTGCAGCCCTGACTGTCCAACCAGAAACTACTGCCTGAAACCATGGAGAACACAGAAAGAAACAACACCCATAATCCTCTTGTCCCATATCTATTACTACATTATAAAAACATCAAATTTATGTGAAATCACACACCTCTATTTTAACTACACCCCTGTGACTCTAATTCCTTCACTCAAATTTGGAGCCTTCTCCAAGGCCTCAGGTCACAAGCAGTGTTCTCCTGGGGGTCAGTGCCAGAAAGCTCAAAAATCCCAGGTTTCTGGGTTCCAACAGAGCTCTCTCCTCATCAGCTCTGCTGGGGATCTCTGATAAGGAGGAGGATTATCTGATGGGCTGTGCTGTGCTGGTCCCACTCAGAGCAGGAGACTCCTGTGTCCCAGTGCCATGCAGAGGTAACAGGGAGTTTTCGGTGTGGTGACCAAATTTTAAGAGAAAATAGGTTTTGTGCTGATGGAGGTTATTGAATTATTTCAAATGCTTAGGCAAAGAAAATGCTTCACTTATGCAGTTTTAATTCTGTAGATATCAATTTAGGTCCAATAAATTATATGCTGTTGTTTAGCCTATCTAGAAGGTCTTACAAGTTATAGCCTGCCATCACCTTCCCCCCAACCCCCCAAATATATTGATTGTATTTATACAAGTCTTTGAATGGCTTAAGTATAAGTTCTAGGACTCTGCTTTGATAAATGCCTAATTGCTTATCAACAACCCTTTTCCTTAATATATATTGCAAGTCTGGGACAGAAAAAATGTGGGTGATGAACATGCTTTGACAGAATAGCCCTGCAGGCATCATGCTGCATGAGGTATTTTTGTGGTTGAACCATTTTAAATTCCTATTTTCTACACTCCTACCCCTATTTCCCTTTTCAGTTTATCAGTGTCATCAATCTAATGCTCTTCATGAATGCAAACCCCATTTTTAAAGAGCAAGCAAAATAATTAACTCTCAGGTTATGCCTCAGCACATGGTTCAACTTGGCTTCAGATTTTACTCTGATCCCTTCAACAGGAACCTAGAGGAGTTTTGGCAGTGACTGAATGTAGGTGGAAAATCAGAATGATTGGATTTGTTAGGAGGGCAGAGGAATGCCTTTTTCATAGTTCATAGGTTGGGGTTTGAGGCCAAGAGGCAGCCCTGGGTTGTCCCTGTGACTCACTGTGTCTGGTAAACCATTGCATTGCTCCTGGTTACCACGGTATTGATTCCAATAACTTTTGTGCTTAACTACAGTGTAACTTGTGTCTGCCTAAACCAGGTATTCCAGACACCACCCATTTCTTGATTTCAGTGTATCAAAAGCTGGAAAATACCCCACAGTGTTAAAAAAAATAAAATTGTGCCTATTTTTAAATTTAAATCAGTCTGGCTTCAGTTTCCAGCCATTAGTTTTTGTTATGCCTCTCTCTGATAGATTAATGAGCCGTTTAATACCCTTTGTTTTCTCCCCATGAAGGTACTTATACACTAATCAAGTTACCTCTCAATCTTTGTTGATAGGCTAAATAGATTGAGCTCTTTCAGCTCTCATTGAGGTCCCAGTTATTTGTCTCCCCAGTTGTTCACATCTTTGTTTTTTCTCAACACTTAAAGTTGCATTGCTGTAACTGAGCTTTGTGTGCCTTTTACTGGTCTCACCAATGTCATAAATAAAAGTATAATCACTTCATCAATCCTGCTTTCTGCTCCTCCTGTTTATACCTCTAAAACCAACATTAGCCACTTGTGTCACAACATTGTGCTGGGAGCTTACATTGAGTTGCTTGTTCAGTAAATCCTTTCCCAAGTAATTTACCTGCAGGATGGAGGCTCTCTGTGGGCATGGAAGGGAAGGTATTGCTTCCTTTTTCACTTCTGGGTTGTGTTCGGATTGTGTGAGACTCTTGCTTTCCATGAGCTAAGGAAGCCACTCCATGTCCATGGGCCAAGTTGATGCTGTCTTGACTTGCCTACCAACACTTTGGACTCTGTAGGAGAAACCAAAAGCACCTGGACAGGTTACACACATTTTCTGCCTGGACTTCACAGATAGCAGCATGATCCCTAGGGCTCCCAAAAGGACTGACACAGGATGCTATTCTCACCCATTTTGTGCTGGGGTGAAGGCTCTTGGGTTTAAAAATAAACAAAAACCCCCCCTCAAAATAATTAAAAACCAGAAAATCCTCAACAAAGCATCAAACCAAACCACGCCCAAGCAAACCCTGAAGTCAGGTCTTGTTGGTAGGGAGGTGGGCAGAGCAACTGTAACCAGCCCCCTGTGTTGGGATCATCCAGTCTGTCCTTGGTCCAGCTGACTTTGACTTGCCTTAGTGACAATTCAGTGGGGAGAGCTGCGTTTTGTGCAGTAAAATTATTTATATGCACTTCACTTGGTATTTAAAGAGAGAAAGTGGAAGAGTAGGTTTGAGTTACGGTGGTGCTGAATGTGATAATTATGCTGCTCTCCTAAAGGAATCCACGCTGAGACTAACATATGCTTTCATCCTCCAGGACAGACTATTCTGTTAGTCTCTTTTTAAATAAATGATTAGAGCTGGCTGAGATGATCTGCAAGCAGGATTCTGCAGTCTCACAGGCTCCAAGAGACTGTGCACTTGGACTGTGATTTGTTCCTCTGTATTTACTCTTCCCAAATTAATTTTATTTGTATTGGGGATTCACCCAGAAGTCTTAATTAGGATGAAAATTATTGTGTGAAGACAAATCCAACCACAAACACCAAATAGTCAGTTGACAAGTGAGTTTTAGCATCTAATTTCTCATGCTTGGAGGATGACTGAGGATGGGGTTTTTGATGGGCAGTTGGTACATGGTGATGTCCAACACCTTGAGGAAACCTCAGGTTGGGGACACACACCCACCAGGACAAGAAACATCCCCAGCTGCTGACTTTATTGCCATGGTATCTCTTCTGGAAAAGATTAGAAGACAGTTTTGTTGTTGTGGGTTCTTAGGTGGCTCTTGTACGTACAAAGATGAGTTTTTTCATGCCAGCAATGGCAATGCATAGACAAACATGAGTATTTTCTGCTCATGTTTCTCTGTGGCTGGAATTCTGCTGACCAGGTTTCCACCAAAGAAAGGAAGATTGAAGCTGTGTGTCACATGGTACCCTAAGAGCAGATAACAACTGTTCCTAAACATGCAGTGAGCTGCAAAAGATTGCTCCAAATCACCTGAGAACGGTAAAATAAGAGCCAAGGAACAGGGGAGATGTCCACAAGTCACTTACCTGTAGTAGGCAGGGCCACATCTGGATTGTTCCTAGTGATTCAAGCTGCTCCATAGATGGCTACAACTTCTTCCCTTTCATAGAAATTCCATGAGAAGGATGCTTTCTGACAAAGCTGAGCTTGCTGCAGAGTTCAAACCAGTGACACTTCACAGGACACTGCAAAACCCAGCTGAAATAACCTGGGCTTAGGGGGTGCAAGTAGCACAGTAATGCACAGCATCTCATACAGATGGTTTTGGGCAAAAAAGGGGGAACTGTGGAGGCAGTGGAAATGCCTTGTGGGGTTTTGTTTCCTTCATTTTGCTATTGTACCACCATGAATAAATGCTTGGTGTATTCTGTTTCAGGGCTGCTCGGTTTTTGTTCCCCCTCCCAACTGAAAGCAATAGCCCTGGGAAGTTTTTGCTCTGTTGTAGAAGAGAAACTGTGGCAAAAATTGAGTCTGTAACTTAAATGCTTTACTTGGAGCAGGCTGGGGAAATAACATGCTCAGTGTGGTGAAGCAGTGTAGCTTTGTGAGAGTTTGAGAGGTGATATTGGATACCTGGAGGAGAGACAGGCCAGTCCTTTGGTGGTGAGTCCTTGTCCAAATACTGTGTGGCTGAGATTGTGCCTTTACAGGTGCAATGGTGCTAGTTTTCCTTTCAGAAAACAAATGTTTGGGTTTGCTTTTTTTTTTTTTTTTTAAGGGAAAAAGCAGTAAATGAGCTGACACCTCAGCTCAGCTGAGGACTGACCCTGGTACCACACTGACACTTTTCCCAAGGTGATGGCCAGGGTACTGTCACGCAGGAAATTAATTTTAAAACACTAAATTTGGTACAAGGTACAGCAGGGTGTTTGTTTATTTTTGTTAAATGTTTGAAGTGAATAAGTTTGCTATGTGCCCAGCTTAGTCTTTGAGGGGTTATTTCATTGTAGAAAGCCAGAATATGACCCAATGATCCCTCCTTAAACTTCAGACTATTTTGCAGTTACTGCCTCAATTTACTCACAACTCCCCTTTGCTTTCCAAGCTATTTAAAATGATGTGAACACCCACTTCTTTACACTGAAAATTTAGAATACTCAAGGTTTTCTTTCCTTTTTTTTGCATTGAAGTGCAATGTCAGATTGGAAATAACATTTTATTTTCTATTTTCAGAGTAGAAATTCAGTCAACCCTCAGGTTATTTTGTGTTGGTAAACTTGGAAGACACAACTTTTTGTACACTCATTTCAGAACTGAGACCCTTGTTTTTGTAACCAGTGTCCTCCTTAAACCATAGTCCAGTGGTTTGTTGTGGGTTGTGGTGGTGTGGGGCTTTTTCCAGCTTTTTTCTGTTCTTTTTCAAGTGGGACTTCTGGGAAGACCCTTTAGGGGATGTTTGCATTCAGTTATAATAAAGTTGTAAATCTAAAAACTGTCTCTGTAAATGCAATTGGTTCTCCCAAAAGTTTGTGTTGTGATGGACAAGTTTTGATTGAAAAAAACTGGATTAACAATCCCCAGCAACTCCTAAATAGATTATGGTAACTAAGGAAAATATTGATCTCTTCTGCATCTCTCTTCTTCCACTCTCAAAACTTTGTGGTAAATTTTGGGTTTGATGTTGCTCCTATGAGCATGTTCTGCATAGATTGCAGTGTTAAGGAGGATTAAATAGTTTTTGCTTATTTCTGGCCAGGCCAAGCTTTACTTATGCTCTTGGCAACTGCTTTGTGTCTCATTTGTATTCTCTTTATAATTTGTAGAACACAGCAGAGTAGATTCAAAGAGATAGCTTATTAATAAACACAGGGAAACAAAAGCTTTCTGGCAGCAGTTTGGACATGCAGAAGAATGGTAGTGGATTTTTTTTAAAAATCACGCTCCTAACAGAGGTAAAAATGAACAACATTAAAAGAAGACTTAAATGTAATATCTTTTGGGGAGACTGGAAAGAAGTTTCCATAGGAATACCCAGCAATCAGCAATCTCAAAGATTTTAGTACAAACGTGGTGTTTGTTAAACCCCTCTAGTGAGCAGTTAAATAGCTGCTTTTAAACAATGAGAACGTCACACACACACAATTTCATTAAAACCATGGGAAGCTTTTTTCCATTTCTCATTTGCAAGGCAGGCGTGTTTTATTTTAGCACCATTTTCCAGAGATAATACAGTGATAAAGTGTGTTTATGTACAGAGATGGATTTGTTGGTGATTAGGGAGGAGAAATAAGAAGGAGACAAGGAAAATTGTAGGAATTATTTAGAAATACAACAAAAATTCTTAGTAGCTTGATTATGCAGGGGTGGAGCTGCAGTAAGCTTAGAATTGTTCAGGGCAAGAACAGATCTGAGAGTATTATTCTCTTATTGTACTAATAGTTTTGAGTATTCCTGAAAATAGCTATAAAGTAAGATTTGTGTCTCCTTAAATATTTCAGCTTTGCATAATATTCTGTCACTTGGTACAGGATTATTCTTGATTTGGTGTATCAGCACAGGCTGTGACACCGTGCAGGAGGGTTTGAGCTGCAGCTCTTGCGTCACCCTCCTGTAATTGTGTGTTGTGCTGTGAGCAGCAGGCGTGGGACTGAGTCCAGCCAGTGCAAACCCAAACAATCCCAGCAGCCTCACTTGTGCAGGTGCTGCATCTGTGTCAGAGCTGTAACCCTGAGCTACAGCTGCAACTCATACAGGCAACTCTTTGGTTCCTGTCTTAATTTAGTGAGAAATTCAGTTTATCTTCATTGTCCAAAGCTGTGGTTCCCTCTCCTCCCATTTAGTGTTTTGTACTTTCATGCTTGGTTTGTTTTTTAAAAACAAGGTTCAACCCCGCTCTGTCACTGGTGCAAAGCAGGTTCGGTGGGAGCACAAAGCTGCAGTGGCTCACAAGCATTTCCTGTCGTGTCATCTTTGGTTTTAATTCTGATGCTTATGTTTGTTTCTTAATGTAAACTTGAAAGTTCCTTTTTACAGACTGATTAAAAGCATGCCTACATCAATGTGTGCTTTACCATGGGCTTTATCAGCCTCTGGGACACAATTTGTGCACTAGAATTGAGGTAGGTAGACTGTGCACACTGGAGTACAGGCAAGGGTTGACATTAAGCTTTTTAAAAGTACTCTGCATCATTGACACATTAATTAGGCTTGTACTAATGGGCATGGGCAGTCTACTGTGGCCCTACTTTCTGCAAATTCTTCTTTTGTTACTCTTGATTGCTCAATGCCTCAAATATTCTGAATTGATCTCAAACGTGTTAAATCACTTTCTAGAAAACAATATTGCTGAAGGAAATGTAGTGGATTCCTCATCCTTGTGGTGTTTAGAACAAGGCAGACTTTACCAGGGAAGGTGGCACCTTCTAACTGGTGTGTTTGATGTAGAGGGGCAGGAAATAACTTTTGGACAAGTCTAAACCTGACTGTTTTTCCCTTTGCTTAGATCAGTTGTTCCACCTGGAATCTTGTCTGGCATTTATACCCAGCCCATCATTGCTGTAATAAGGCTACTCAGAGTGAATTAACCATTGTTTCAAAATTCTCCATATGAGACAGCCTGATTAATTTGTGCCTGGATTTTTGGTCTTATTGTTCCCTGTGAAAATAGGAAATAGGTTTTATATAGCAGCTGATGCTGTAAATGTCCAGGGAATAATGGAGTGGCTAATGCTGCCAGCACTCTGTGGGGATCTGTTTGTGTGCTGAAGACTGGTATATGATGGGATGCTCAAATATTTTCAGGTTGCAAATCTCAAAATCCTTGTTCCTAAATATACCCCCTAAGCTATCTTTTTTCTGAAGAAAAAATAGTATCTTTACATCAAAGGATGTCCCCTGATCACCACAGCATCTACAAAATAAGGATACTCTATTCTTTTTAAAAAAAGCCCACCAAACCTCAAATTAGTTAATCCTTAATATCTGTTACTTGCAAAAGGAGAAATGTTCTTATTCATGTAAAAGATGAAGTGATGCTATTGGGACACTCTTTCAGAGGGGAATTTTTCTGCCTTCTCTTTGCAAAAGTCGTGGTTCAGGGGATGTGGGGAGTGAGCAGAAATGAAAGTTTGGAACATTTGTAATTTGGAAATGCTTGTGTGTATGTGTGGCTCCCTCTCCCCCCATGTCAGTGGGTAAGGAAGCACAGCAGAGATGTGTTAAATGTCACTCATCCCCAGAGCCCCCAACAATGAACAAGGATTAAACAAGAAGCTGTGGAAGAGGAAAAAAAAATCCTTGTGCGGGTTTTAATAATTCATAAACATTGCATCTATTTTACTATTCTCTGCATTTAAAAACAAGGCCCAAACTATGCCTGCAAGCATAACTTTCCCTTTACAGTAAAAAGGGATTGAATTCATTAGGGTTAAATTCTGGTTATATGAATTATTTATTTATTTACTCACTTTCTCTTTTGGATGATGGTTGGCTCGCATTTAAAGATGGACAAAACAGAAAATCTTATGTCCAAACCGTTCTCAATTAAAAGCCTTTAATGAAATTGAAATCTAGACAGAACCCTAAATGATGACTATTTGCAAACCTTTAGTTTTCTGTAGCTTTGCCAAGTTTCATTTTTAAATACAGACCAAAATATAATTTTGTATCAGTGAACTCAGTGATGCCCAGTCTACTTCTGAGATCATGTCCAGGATGAGAGAGATTAGGAACAATTTTTTTGAGGTCAGTGGGATTAAGTGATGTGGGGAGGGTGTGAAAAGAGGGTTTGCTCTCCCTCTCATGATTCAAGGCAGTAAAAAGGTTTTTTACCTTTGGATCAGGAGCACAGAGGTCTCAGTGTTGATGGTGCAGCCCATTCTAGAGGTTGTCCCACCTAAAATGAAAGGATGTCAGTGCTGGTCTTCTATCTGGATTTTGTTTTGTTTTACTTGTCACTATTTTAAAATTAGCACTTCATTGTGTCTTTTTAAATAATACTATTGCTCTTTGCCATTCTGCTGCTGTGTGGAACATGAAAACCTTTCACTTTTAACTGCTCAACAGTGGAAATCCTTGCAAAGTAAAGGAACTTTGGTGAGCTGGGGTTCAGGACCAGGAGTTCCAGCCTGCCTTGCTTATCTCTCTGGAAGCTTAAGGTAAATAAATGTCAGAGTTTGGGGCAGTGTAACCCCTTTATGTTTTAAATGTGATGGCATGAATTCCTCTCAGACAAGCAGTTATCTGCAGTGCCTTTACTGGAGGCAAGTACAGTACAATGTCTTGTACAAATGTCTTCAACTGTCAAGTTCATTCAGGGCTTGAAAAATGGATCTTGTTTCAGTGTGTAAAGGGGGAGCATTCAGCACAGCAACTCTAAAATCCTGCAGTAAGACCTTTAATTTCCACTTGAGCAAATCTCTGACACCAGCAGAGGGGAATCACTTGCTCTAAAGATCTATCTGCCTTGCTACTGGGCTGCCCTGAGATCTAAAATCTGCTTGTATTGGAGGTATAATAACAGCATTTTTTCATCTGTGTTACAGGCATTGGCTTGAAAAGCTTTTTTTAAATTCTGGAATAAGTAAAAGATCTTGTTGCTCAGTGTGGTCCACAAATAAAAAGGGCTCTTAGAAAATCTCAGCAAAACTGTCTCTGAATTAGTTAGGAACCCCAAAGCTACATCTCATGACTTAAGCTCACTTCCTCATGGCATGCCATGACCAGGAAAGAAGAAAATAGTGTTAAAAAAACTGTGGCATAGTAGTTGACTTTTTTTTCTTTCTCTCTTTTCTCCATTTGGATCTGACTTCACTTTGTTTCTGATTGTCTTTTGGAAATGTAAAGAAAATCATAGAAGGAGGTGAGAAAATGGTAGCAGTTTTCTGTTCCCCTAAGTCTGTTCTTGTCTAGGGTCCATCCCACACCCCCAGCAAAATCCTGACTTTGTTGAATTATTTCTGTAGATGTCTTTTTTTTTTTCCATACTTGACTTGAAGTCAAAGAAATTTGGAAAGAGCAAGAATTGTATTTAGAGATGGATAATGATTCATTGATAAGTAATTGCTGTCAGGACTGTGGGGTCTGATTCAGGTCACTGTTAATTTAACCTAGTTCAAAAGGGAATGGATACTTTTTATTCACATCTATTTAATCAAACAGTCCCTGGGGAGAAATAGAATGGGAATTGAGAAGTGAGGATCAGCAAAGAAGATGCAGGGGTTTGCACTGAAGGAATTACCTTACTCTTTCTGATAATGTCTTTCTCATACTTCAGTTTTTTAATGAATAAACCCAGCAAGCACCTCAGAAGGGCAGACCAGAGGCTGCTTGTCCAGTGAAGCAGTTCCAAGCTCATTTGGGTGCTGCTGGTGATTTGCAAGCATCACTGATACCTCATGGTGACTATTCCATTGAGAACAGTTGTAGCTCCTGATTTCCTGCTTGCACTTTTCTTCCATGGCTTTGCACTGACTCCTCACAGGGATGTTTGTGTTCAATTCCTCCTCCAGCCCCCTGTTGCCTGGAGGGTCTTTGGAAGAAGACAGCCCCCAGGATGCAAACTGATGGATACATCCTGGTAACTGCTGTCTTGTTGGGGTTAGGAGCCTCTTTCCACATAGTGCAGATCACTGCATCACTGAGTGATGCTGCTTTGGATCTGGTGTGATCTGAGGAGGAGCACAGTATCTCCAAATATTCCTGCACTGGAAAACTATTTGCAAAAAAACAAAGTGGAGAATTCAGAATAGTTTTCTCAGTTGCTCTGCCCCTCTGTCAGGGATCATTTACCCAGTGCTGCCCTCCCCATCCCCTTCAGACCCCCACAAGCTGCTGTGACTCTTTTTGGGGAAAGGAGAGAAGAAACAATGCTGGAAGGAGGGTGTGAAGTTCAGCAAGCGTCAGCACATCCTTGTTCCACGGCAGGGGTGGCAGAGCTAAGCAGATAAAGCAGCTCAGGCTCTGTGAGGAGGAGCAGGGCTGGGCTGGTTGGACCACCCAGGCCCTGGTGGAGCAGGGACAATGGGAGCCCTGGTGCTGCTGTGGCATTGCTGACTCACCCCATCCATTCTGCCCAGCACCTCATCAGAGCAACCTTGGGAGTGGAACACTCCTGGTGGCACACTGGAACAGGTGGATAGCACATGATGGGAATTCCACAGCTCCCAAACCTGCTCCAGTGGATAAACAGATGCTTGGCAGGGATCAGAGCACTGGGACTTGTACATATGAAATAATTCAATGTATTTATTTGGGAATTGGATTCTGAAAGTGAGGGATTGATAGCATTGGTTAGAACTGGTAAAACTTTGTTCCTCATCCTATCCTTCTGTAAGTAGATTTAATATCCTGCTGGATTGCTGTGCCTCTGCTGGAAGGGCTGTGACAGTTGTGCTGAATTGCAGGACTGCCAAGGCAATGTGGCTTTGGCCAGATGTCCACTAAGCACTAGGACAAAATTGTCAAACTTGGTCTTGCTTTTATGAAGTACTCTAAATTGTCCAGCTCAGAAGTCAGCAGTAGGAAATAGTGTGGCAGGTCACAGAACCATTCATTTTTCTGTTTAGAAAATGCTTACTGTTGAAGAACGGTCTGTATTGAATGACCAGTTTGAGGTGGGTTTTGGCTGGCTCCTGAGGAAATTTCCACCTACTCTTGGTACCTGCAGATCAATCTCGAATGAACTTACAGCTTTTCCATGAAACTTGCCAAACCAGTTTTGCTATCTACTGTTGCATATTGATCTTCATATAGAGGGGAATATTCTCCTCCTCCAGGAGGAAATTTGGAATTGGTGTGTTATCTTAAACCAAAGAATTTTAATCAGTGTGAAACTGCAAAAGGATTTGGCAAGATTACCTTGTAGATAAAGAAAAGGGAAAATTAGGAGAGAGTTGTGGGTGCCTTTTTTTTCCTGTGGGTATCTTCCTTTCAAATCAATCTTTCCTGGGACCTTAATGTTTAGTGCAGGGTTTGGTTTTGTAACTTGCTACATGTCTTATTAAAGTATATATTGTGCCTTCATGAATATTTAAAAACAAGCACTTAGTAAAGATTTCATAATAGCCTCTAGTAAGCTTTTATGAACCATTAACAATGGTACAATGAACTAATTTGTGTGGTTTCAGGAGGGAACCAATGAATGGAAGATGAGAAGGTGCAGCATCCTGGTGGGATAATAAAACAATTAATTGATTATTAATTGCTGGCAGATCTGTAATGTCTGCTTCAGCTCAAGCTGATTGAGCACCCATGTAAACTGGGGAGGGAGAATCCACCCAGTCAAGCCTTATTGCTGAGCCCATGGGAAGCAAATTGGGCCTTTGGGTGTTTTTGGGGCAAAGCTTAGGGTAGGTTTATTACTTGGCTGTGAATGCAATCCCTCAGAGAGGGTCTGACTCCCAGACAGAGATTCCTTGCCTGGCTGCAGTCCCGCTTTTGTATAAGAAAGTGCAGAATCAGAAAGAAGGTGGCAAAAAGAGACTTTTAGCACCTTTTGCAGTGGAATTTGGAGATAAGAAAAAGGTTGTTAGGGTAATATATGGACCAGAAAAGATGACAGGCTATTTTATTGCTTAACAAATAGATTTTTTTGTAAAAAATCGGGTCAGGAAGAAATGCACATGAACTGAACCAGCTTTCCACATTTTACTAGCTGGGTGTAGTGTGCACTCTATTTTCTGTATTAAAAGGGAGGAGTGTTTTGGCAATTACTTTTGAGCAATCTATACAGAAATATCTGTGCAGAGGTTTGTTTCTAAAATTACTGGGTCTGTGGATAACAAAGACAACACCTCTTACCTGCAGAGTATTTGGCAATATGGTTTGTATCCTTAAACAAAATACAAGCCCTGATTAATGTTTCAATTGTTAGCAACTCCTAACAACATTTAACAAAACCTCTACTGCTTTTCTTTCTTCCAAATATATTTCTGGAATAGTTTTTCTGTGTTGGTTTGCTCTTTTCTTTCTCGATGCAATCTAGTTGAACATTGTGTTTAGGGATCATTCTCTGTGAATGCCTTGCAGAAGGTGAAGCTCTTGTCTGAAAGGCAAATCAGCTGGGATATACTTGTAACTCTTCCAAAAATCCATCTGCATCATTATTACAGTATAAAAAAGCAACACTGGATACTTAAATGAAATCCTGCTTTGATGAGCCAGTGGGAAGTTCAGACTTTTTCAAACGTGTTCTTAAACAAAGTAGTGTAAACACTCTTGTTTTTTTTTTTCTTTTTTTTTTTTCCCCCAATCCTTGCTTTCTCCAGCTTTATGGAACAAGGTGCCAGCATTAAGCTGACAAGATGTGTGGGCAGAATTGTTTCCTTCAGAAATAAAATATACATTTACTGTCCTTTGCCTTCACATTAGTCACTTTAGATGGCCACAAAACAGTGACTGAAAGTTGAACATAGAGGAGATTACAGACAACCAGCACCAGAGTTTTTCTTCAGGTGTTGTGTAGGGGTGTTGGAAACTCCTCTGTGACATGCAGCTGGTGGGTGGCAATGTGGAGGGAGGGAGACTGGAAAGAGGTAATGAAGGGAAAAGAAATCTTACCTTGGCTTCACCAGTGGCAACATGAGCATATGCAATTATAAGATAGCTGGCAGATGACAGAGTTAGTTAATGTAACAAGCCCTGTAAAGCATTTAGCCACATTCTAGTGTTTAATCAGCTGTGTAAAGTGCAATATCTATCTTTCAATTTTATGCCATTAAGGGAGACAAGATTTTGATTAGGTACTTAATCTGGGCAAGAGGAAAACAGGCCCAGAGCAAGCCCACAATAGGCAGCAAAAGGGACATTCGACGAAGGATTCGATAAAGGAGAAAGACAGAAATTTAACATAAAAGAGAATTAGTGCAGCTCCTTTCAATTTAGTGCACAGATTTTTATGGACTAATCAATTAGAGGCTGTGGCTGTGCTGCTGGGAAGTGGTGCCGTGTTGGAGGCTTTGCCATATTAATTCTGTTCATTACCCCGAGGTCAGCCGGAGTGCTTTGGAGAAGCCCCTGCTCCCCGCAGGTCACCCTGCTGTCATCCCTTTGTTCACAGGGTACCTGGGCACAGCACAGCACTGGGGGGCAGCTGGGGGTGGGGCAGCTCGGTGTGAGTGCCTTTCTCCCAGGGTTGCCTCTGCAGGCTGATTTCTTGGTATTTCCCCATTTTGAGAGAAAATAAGGTCTGGTGGTAGGATGCCAGAGGAGCACTACAGAGGGTATGGGTGCACTTTGCAGATCTACAGTAATTTCACCATTATAAGCCGCACCATTTTGACTAAAATTTTGGTCCGAACCCAAAGTGCAGCTTATATACGGACAAAGAACAAAAAGTTGCTGTTTTAATTTGGAGGACAGGTGTCTGCTGAGAAAGGCAGGAGCTTCTCTTTGAAATGGAGAATGTAAACCCCCTCCCTCCAAATTATTATAATTTTGAAATCAAGGGGCTCTCAGGCAAAGATATGGGAATTAGGAATAACAGTTCTTTACTTGGGAAATTAAAATAGAAATACAGCACTACAAAGAAACAAACCCCAAACCCTGACAGAGTCAGAGTACAACCTGACACCCGTCAGGCAGGGTGTTGGCAGCAGTCCCATTCCATGGTGGCTGCATCCTCCTGCAGTGACAGATGTGGCTCAGTTGGAGCAGTGCTCCTGTACAAGGTGCAGTTTCCCTCCGCAGCTCCAGTGGTGATGTGGAGAAATCCGGTTTTCCTCTGGAGTCCAGTGGAGAAAGGGACTCCCTTAGTGTCCCAAAACCTCTGTTTTATCTTGGTAAGAAATGTTGGACTCTTCCCCCTGGCTGGAGCAACTCCCAATGGGATGCAGTAATTTTATCAGTCCCACAGTGGGACTCAATGGCCATTAGCAGAAAATGACTGGCTGGAGGAAGGATGGGTTGTGAAAAGATAAAGAACAATGCCCTGCCTGGTTTCAATGGATGGCCCATTAGCAGAATATCTCCTGTGAAGATAAGGATCACTGCCCCCACCCTCAACAGATGGTGATAGAACAGATACCTTTTATCACACTCTGTATTGTAACCCAAGACAGTTGCCGACACCCGGACCTGCGGCTTATAACCAGGTGTGGCTTAAAATAGTCAAATTACTGTACTTAAATCTTCCCTCTGACCTTCAACAAATTGTCCCAACTGCTAACTTGAACACTACCTCAGCTAAAAACAACGAAGTTAACTCCATCTCCCAGTGGAGATGGGAAAGGAAAAGCACCTGTGAGTTCTGGGTAACCCATTCCCCCATGTGAATAAGGTGCATCCAGGGGTGCCAGAGGCACTGCTTTTATTCCAGACTTTCTCTCATGCCAAATCTACGGCTTGGAAACCTGTGGGTTTGGGTCAGGATGGTACCAGTGTGGGCTTTTTGCAAAAAGGGAATTACTGTCAGAGTAGGATCGTGCATGGGGAAATACTTTATTTCTCTCTGAGGAGGATGTGTCACACTTTGGGGTGGGAAGGGCAGAGATGTGTTTTTCCAGGAGAGAGCACTTGGTTCACTCAAGGATTTGGAATACCTGTAGCAATTTGGGACCTGAACTATGATAGTTTAGAGCAAATCCTGGTCAAGGGGAATTTGTCCCATAGACACATGGGAAGAGAAAACTGAAGGTCTGGCAGCAGGTCACCTCTGACCTTCTTCTAGGGGTTTCCCTGTATAGACCTGCTTTCTTATTGGGGGAAATTTTCATAGTGTAATATAGTGGCAAAATAGAGAAGTATTTTTGGCCTGAGAATGGGTAACAAACCTCCTCTTGCCAGCTCTTCAGTGCTTCTCTTACTCTGCACTTTTCCAGGCAGGAGGTGCCAATCCATGATCCAGCCTGTGTCCCTGGCACAGCTTGTGCTTTGGTCCTGACCCATGAGCAGCCCAGAGAGCAGCATTTGGGACTGTATCAACTCCACAGTGTTTGTATGGTCCTGACGAGGCTGGAGGACAGAGAATGTCGTAGGAAAAACACTGGTTTTTATTCAGCTATGTCTTGTGGAGTAAGCTCCAGGACTTGCACCTTACTGTGCTTTCTGCATTGATTTCAGACCAGCAGAAGCCTATAAAGATCAAGGCAGAAGAGATTGCAGATGTAATAAGAGAATCTTGCCTGATCTGTTCAATGCAGACTTTAATGTAGTTCATTTCTTCCATGAGTTTTTCTTTTTCTTAGCTCTGTTTCTCCCCCTCTCAGAAGGCAGAGCACGCTGTGGGGCTCTCTCCTCCTGCGGCAACCTCTGAGGCTGACCCACCACACTGAGACTCAGTGCGGTGCTCCCTGTTTCATGTGTAGATCTGTCAGTTATTCTGGGTATTGGTATATAAAACAGGGTGGAATTATTGTAGGATATGAGCTGATTAGTTCATGGTCCCTAGAAGAGCTTAAAATAAAACTACCACTTAGCTCTCTGTCTTTAGTGTGGCATGTGGTTTGGGAGTTTTTTGTCACCTTCCATCTAGTCTCCACCTGTGTTTGGCTTCTGATACTTCCCTCTAATTCTATTAAGCCCTAGAATCACTTTTGCTGTTCTAAATACAGTGGCTCCTTCAAATCCCTGTCCTCTGAGGATGATATGATGGAGCATATTAGTTTATGGTAAGCTGCAAAAAACTTGAACTCCCTGACTGTTCAATTCATGCAGAGCTATGACAGGTTATGCCTCCAGGCTACAAGTTAGGGAAATTATTTTCTGTTCAAACATTTCATTTCTCTGCAACTCCATAATTCTATTTCTCTTTTCTTATTCTTTTTTTTGTCTCCTTGCAAAGGAAGTGCTGTGATATAAAACACTTTGGCTCTGGCTACTCCTTCCCCCATCTATAGATGGGGATGAGGAAAATGAGATGCATTTTTTTCTTTAATCATATAGCCATCTTGTTTGCTAACCAAAATGATTTTATGGAAGTCACAACTGAAAGCATAAAATGCAAAGGGAAAGGAATATGGTTTTTTTTAATCTCATTAAGTCTGTAAAAACCTGACGTTTGGAAAATGCTGCTAAGGGCTGATGTGAAAGGGGATAAATAAGGGTGAATTTTAAATTATCAGGAGCCCCCTCAGTCCTGTGCAACTGGAGTCAATAGTTGTTTTTCATGGGGTATGGTGGGAGAGAGGTTGGATTTTATTTCATAAAAAGGGGGTGGAGATAGAACAGAAATAAAAAGAGAACCTTTTTAAACTCTATTTGGCATTAAAAGTGGACAGTTGAGGCATATCCACTTGCTTGCACTTGTTCTTCTGCTGACAGTTCTTTTAGCTCTTCTAAAATTGTGTGCAAGGATTTTTGGAGTTTGAATGTCTGGGTTAGGACCAGCAGCCCAAATACTGTGGCCATGCACTGGGGATGATTCCCTGACAGGGGAACAAAGGGATGAAAGGAAAAGCTGTCCTGAGAGTGAGGGACAAGTAAAAGCAAAGGCACAGTTACCTGGAGGCAGGCTCTAAGCATCCCATTGTAGTGATAACTTTTTTTGTCCTTGAGGGGCTGCAGATTTCCTGCCTTATCCTCTTTGTGGCCATGAACTAAGCCAGGATCTGATTTGAACTAGGATATAAATGTACTTCAGGCAGAAAAATCCCTGTTGGCAGTTCCCATAAAACAATAAAATCATGTCAAATTTGACTAATTCTTGGGATGCATTGCCAGCAGAAATCTGACAGTCTGAATTTGTCATCACTGGAGGGAAAAGTGTGTGTGTTTGTCTGTGTCTGGGCATGGGAGTGGGGAATGGGCTGGGGGAGAACAAGGCAACTATTAACAAAATGGAGACAGCATGGTACTCCATTAATGTTATTAATAACCCTATCAGATTTTATTGAAAAGATGCTCTCTGTATCTGAATTTGCTTCTATTTCAACCCATTTATTAAAGCTGAAATAGCTGGAGTCGCTTCAGACCATATTTATTATTATTATTTGCTGAATGAATGCTGTGATTATGAGTCCCACGAGAATTGGAAGAGATAAAGTGTCATCTTTCAGTCTTTTCTCACCTTCCCCAGGGAGCAGTGGAGAGAATGTCTTCCTCTCTGTCTTCTTCTATTAGACTTCCCTCTAATTTCTATTAATAGGGTTCTGAGACCTGCTGTAACACTCGAAAATTTATCTCTTACATTTGGAATGGTGATATTTAACAATAATGGTATGCTCAGAGGAGTATTTTTCTTTTATGTTTCCTCCTTTGCCTTCCTGAGCTGGCCATTGATTCCTAGAATTTTACTGACGCTTCAGGGATCTTTCTGGATGTCTCCAAAATAACCTGTGGGCTTACTCTTGCATAATTTTAATAGGAAATTAAAAGCTGTTTCTGCTTTTAGACCTAAAGCTGTGGTGGGCTGGGGGAAGGCCCCTGACCAGCAGAGGTCACCTATGAAGTCACCCAGGGAAGTGGGTCCCCTTCTGTGGTTTTAGGCTCCAGGTTATTCATGTTCAAACCTTGCTCTGACCATATGGAATTAGGTATGGAAATTATATCACTGTGGAAAACAGTTGGAATTGGTCTGAGATGAGGTCATCCCTTGTGAGAACAAAGGACATGGATGATGCTGAGTGAAATGGAGGCTGTTGGGCTGTGAGTCCCAGTTGTAGCACTGGTGTAACTGGGACAGCCAGCAGTTCTGTGGCAGAGGAGATGATGATGTCCCTTGGGAGCTCTTTCCTTTGAAACTGGGAGAGCGAAGGCAGGTCTGTGTCCCTGCTGGGGGATCCATCCAGTGCAGGGGGCTAGGTGCAGCTGCAGCTTGGGCTCTGAGGGGGAGAGACTGAAAAATGCTGATCCTGGGCACAGCAATGGGCACAGGGACCTGTGGCACTGCCAGAGCAGGGACACTTGGGGACACAGACCTGTGGTACTGCCAGAGGAGACACCCGGGGACCTGTGGCACTGCCAGGGGAGACACCCAGGGACACAGGGACCTGTGGCACTGCCAGGGGAGACACCCAGGGACACAGGGACCTGTGGCACTGCCAGGGGAGACACCCAGGGACACAGACCTGTGGCACTGCCAGAGCAGGGACATGGCAGGAACTGAGGACTCCAAAATTTTGTACCCTTGGGCTGTGAGGATATAAAACCCCATCATCATCTCTATTTTGGGGGTCCCTGCTCAGAGGCATCTCAATCTGTTATTTTGCTATTACACCATGATTGAATTAGTTTAAGGATCAAGACATCTGAAACTGTGCTCTGGGAAAGCTGTGGTCAAGCTGGTTGTTGACTGTGAGTGTTGGGCTGTGTGGGTGTGCAGGAGCCTCAGTCCCAGTGCAGGTGGTCTGAGTGTGGCTGCAAATTGCTCCTGGATGCTCAGACAGGGAAGTTTCCTTGGCACTCCTTTTTGTGAAAAAAAACAAGAGTGCTTGCTTGAAGGATGAGGCTTCAAGGTTTGCACTGAAAGGGTGGTGTGGCAAGAATTTGTGTGGGTTAAGAGCCTTCAGATCTATGTATTTTATTCCCATTTTTATGTACATATGAACTTCTTTATTTGATTTCAAAAGAAAGAATGAAGAGTTTTCTTCCAGATCATCAGAAAAGCTGATTTGTTTCTTGTTTAGCTGGTCTGAAGCCATTCTGGCCCTTTTGTGAGAAGCTGCAGATTTCCTTTATTTGATTGCATACATCACTTAAACTTCTGTGTTAGGTGGCATACTCCTCTCCTTGGACTCATTAGAACTATTCTTATGCAAAAAGCTGAGTAACTACAGATCTTAAACACAGCTATTGTCACACACAGATAATGGATGCTTTCACCACCCTTCAGGTATTTGATTTTTTCAGTGTTGGACCCTACCAGTAATTTTGCCTCTGAGACAGAGGGCAGTGAATTACAAATTCTGTGATTTCTGAGTTATCCATATATTTGAGGTGCATGTTGGGGCTGGAGCAGCAATCACATGGAGCAGCTGAAGGACTCCTGAACAAAGCTGTTCAGATGCTGATTTAATGGCACTGGGGTGATTGCAGCACAGTGTTCTGGGGTGCACTGACTGCTCTGAACCACATCTGCTCTCTCATTCACTAATGTAAAAAAAGCAGAAAAACAAGGGCATTTGGACTTAATCCAAAAGTGCACATGTTACACTTGCAACTTGTTTGGGCATCTTGGGGTCAAGGTTGACTCCTCAAGAGTGCTGAAAGCAAAGTCTCTGTTTGCTCCATTACTCTGTCTTTGTATTTTCCACCCCCTGAAATCTCTCTCCTCTTAGACAAGAGTTTAAATTTCATCATCAGAGAAGAAGGAAAACAACCACTGTGTAAACAGAAAAAACAACAGTAAAGGAAAACAAACATATATTAGAAGCCTGGAAACGTATTTTCCTGCCTTCCTGTGCAGGAACAATACCAAAAAGAATAAGGACAGCAACCTTATGCCAAAACAGGATTGAAAAACAAGTACACAGTCAACTGGATGTCCTGAGCTCATATCAACTGCTTAAACTAGCAGAGAAAACTGAACTGAAGCAAGAGACTGTGGAGAAAACACTAGAGCAACACCCTGCCAAAAGAAAAATGTTTCCATCTCAATCTAAATTCTCATCCTCAGCAGCCTTGCTGTTTGCAGAAATGTTGTTCATGCCTACAAAGCAGAGAATGTTCTCTGAAGTCACTATTGCTGTTGGGTACTTTAATGGTACATCTTCTTGGGGTCTGCTTTTCCCAAAGCCATCTGGAGACATAGGGTGAGGAAAACCTCTTTAAATGTGCTGCCTCTCCCCCACTATCTTAAAAACCTTGGCTTGATTAAATTTTGGCATTACATTTGTTGCATGAAAGACAGGAACTCCTCTGATTATTTGGATTGTAGAGTCAGGTAAATCAAAGGAACAGATCAAAAGAAGAGGAAAT
The DNA here is from genome assembly GCF_009819885.2 of Catharus ustulatus. Classification (NCBI taxonomy): domain Eukaryota; kingdom Metazoa; phylum Chordata; class Aves; order Passeriformes; family Turdidae; genus Catharus; species Catharus ustulatus. Next base: position 10,783,675 of record NC_046237.1, on the reverse strand, counting down.
ATTAATGAAAATCTATATTCTTTGGTCAGCATTTTTAATAGCTCTTGTAGAAAATCAAAAAGGAGAATCAGCTGTACCTCGGAAACTTGTCTGATAAGGATGATATAATGCAGGGCATTAATGCAAACTTCAGTACTACATACAGCTGGAAACAAAACCGAAAAATGATGTTCTAAATAATAAAGCAATATTTGACTGTTTAAAAGCCTCACAGTATGAAATTTGTCAAAATTTGACTCTTATGATTGGCCTGGAGAGGCAGAGCATAGTAATAAAGCCCAGATCTGAGGGGCTGATGCTCTTGCATCAGAATAAGTGGAAGAATTAATCACTCCACTTGCATTTCCTCTATGACAGCTGCTGAGTGGAATATGGGGAAAGTGGTTTTTAATTTTTGGATTCTTTTGGCTTCTTCCCTTTAAGCTGTGTCTGAAATTGCACAGCAAAGTGGAGAACTGGGAGCAGCAGTGCTGGGTAAATTTGGCTGCAAAAGTTTATCTGGAAATTCTGCTTAGCATAAACTCCATTATGTGATTTGACTTTGGGCTTTCTGCACTGGGGAAGTTCCTCATCTCTAGAATGGTCACAAGTGGAGTGGCACAAAAAAAAAAAAAAAATTCAATCTGTGGACTAAAACTGAATTCCTGGCAAGCTTCACATCTTGGGATAAGTTGGTGTCAGCTCTGCATCCCTATTCCAAGCCAACAGGAAAAGACAGTTTGTCTATGCCAAGCTAAAGGAGTCAATGCTGGGGAAATGCAAACCAAGTCTCTGATTTGTGTAATAGGATCTGAGCATCCCTCATTTGCTTTCAGTTTGGTTCAGCAGAGTGTGCTCAGCCTGTGTTTTAAACTTGTGTGCACAGCTAGGGAAGTCCAGAACACTTTAAAATGAACATGAGTGTCTCATGTTTCTGGCTTTAGGTAGGGAGGGTGTTTTGGCTGTCAGTAAATTGGACTGTGCCAATTACTTTCCCTACCTGTGCTACTGTGAAGAATTGGGTGGAAAACAGAGGCTTTGAGCCCTTCACTGTGGCTCCTGAGCTGAGAATCTCCTCCCCTTAAATGATTTGTTAACAAAGAGGAAGAGGCAGCAAAACACCTGTGGGGGTGAACCAAAATGTAACTAGATGTGCTTAAACACTGCTTTGAAAAGATGCCCAAGAAATAGTTGGACTTGGAAGATCACCTTCAGTCTTGAAGGAGAACCTCAGCTCCTTCCCAATAGTTACCTTTATTTTTGAACGGTTTTACTGGGTTTTAATAGGGTGTTTTTTGGAGGCTGGTTCAGTTAGACATGGAGCTATAAAACAATTTCAGCAATAGTATGTGGAATTTGGACAATGGGGGACCTTGGAGCATAGGATTGTGAAAGCAAATTTCCAAAACAGTGGGTTTGGAGTGAATGCTTTCATGAAATGTACTTCAGAAAAAAGCACCCACCAGCTATCTTTTGGGATCATTGCCCCATTCTGGTCTTCCAGCCTTTCTTTTCTTCTGCAGCTCCAAGAACAAAAGCAGGCTGTAAGGATGAGTTCATGTGACTGTCAGCACCAGGGTCCCAAGCACAGCCCTAGTTTGCTTTTATGAGGTAAAGCTGGACTGAAGCAGCAAAGCACCAAAGGGCCTGAATTTCCCCTAAGGCTCTGCCTGGGCTGCATTAGGCAGTGGTGGGAGTCATTAACTTCCCCAACAGCTCTGTGCTCATTGAGAGCAGTTTGTGACCCACTGGAACCGATTTATTTGTTTGCAGACCAGTCTGATTGTCCACCCCAGCTCCAGAGAGCTCTGTTGCCCTGTGGTGCCCATGGGTGGCTGGGATCTGTCTCCACCCCTCAATTTTGTGTGTTGATGGCAATGAAAGTGGCTCTGGACATCTTAACACCATGGTGTGAAACCCAGTGGGATAAGGGGCAGGTTGTTACAGGCATTGGTCTACACCTGGTAGTTTTTGGCTGAAGGGAAAAGCGTTGGTGGTACCAAAAAGTGGATTTGGCCCCATTGGTGCTCTGACCTGGGCTAACCACCGAGCTGATTTGTGCTTTAATCTCATAGTTACACTTGTTTACAAACTGCTGGTGTTGTTCCCAGTGCAGAGAGGGAAGAGGTGCTGGTGGCAGCAGCATTCCCGCTGGATCTGTGCAAAGTGCTGCACTCAACACAGAACAGAAAATGAGTGTGTTACATCGAGTGTGCTGTGGGGCTGGAGGCTCCACCCTCCTGCAAGAGCCAATTTAAACACTTTATGGGGCAGAGCCTTTCTCCAGTTTTGGTTTAGAACAGTGATCAGACGTGGAGGTGCCAGAAATCTCAGAGCATTTCCGTGCCAGCTCTGCAGCTGCTAAAGGACAGACTTGGGATAAGGCTCAAATAAACATCCAGGCTTTTTTTTTCTTCCTATTGAATGTTTAAATGAATGAAAGGTGAGATCCTAACCTTCTGCGATTTCCAGCTTATTAAACCCAGGAAATGCAATAGTGTTCCACTCAATGTTTTTCTGTGTTTTGCCTCCCAAATTTCCCTGAATTGCCGTGTCTCCTTCCGATCTCTGCTGTGTGATCCTGTCTGCCTCTTACCATTGGAGACAAACTGGAGAAAGGAGCTTTCTTCATAAGCCAGCCCAATATTAGACCTATAAATAATGCATCTCTCAGCATTATTTATAATGCAGTAGCATCACTGTGCTGTATCATATGCAATTTCACATTGCTCCTTTTTAACTGCTTTCCTGCCAGGCACACCCTTCAGAAAGTTCTAAAGCAACACCAGCTGCTTGTTTGATATTTCCCTTTCCAGTATTGCTACTAGTTATGCTGAGAAGTTTCCCTGCACAGGGCATAGACAAGGCTTAAATTACAGTACCAGTGAGTACAATGCTGTGTAAAATACCATTGATGTGACAGTGAAAAATGTTGTGCCTAAGAAAAATGGCCAGCAAGCCCCTAGCAGGGTGAGATAACTGTTCTAGGCTTGCTTTTTGGTGTTAATTCTGTGCTTGGAGTGACTTTTAACTTATTGCAGAGTGATAATAGCAGAATATACTGTTCCACTGGTCAATTGTCCCATGTAGACCTGTTTGCTTTGGTTTTATTTGCTTTTTCTAATTGTGAGAGAATGCTTTTGTGTCCTGCACACACACACAAAATCCGGGATAACAATACTGAGGCTTATCTCTGTAAGATCAAATGAAAGCCGTGGTTGAATGTTCCATTTGTTTCTTAATGAGTAGTGTCAGGCTGTGCCCCGTGCTTAACAAAAGCATATGTGCAGATATTGTTCTGTTATGATTACAGTACAATTATATCGTGTCTGTAATAGATTACTACATCTGGCCCTTTCTTGGTTTAGGAAATCAAGAAGGAGATTAGTTGATTAACTTCTGAGAATGCACCTAAATAATTAAAAAAAAAATACTTTCTGTATTAGCCACATCCCTGTATAGTCAGGTTTGGGAAAATAGTTCTTTTAGGTTTTGAATGGGAAACTGGTCTGGTTTTAAGTTTGATTTTCTTTCTTTTTTTTTTTTTTTTTTTTCTTTTTTACCGCCAAGGGGAATGGGGGGTTTCATGTTTTTTTCTTTTTTTCTGTTTTTTTCTCTTTAATGAAGACAACATTTTTAATTATTCAGCTGTGTATAAACCTGTTTTTATTTTGAAACAAACCAAACAAAAGTGACAAAGTAAAACAGGAATTTAAGAAGGCTACAGCTGGGAAATACAGTAGTTTATTTTATATATGGCAATGTGCTATATTACAATAATTTCATCTTTCACTATAACCTCTGTGTGCAGCAATTGTTGTTCTGTTCTACCCAATAGTTTAATGCAAGAGCCTCCCCTTGGGAGGAAAATGGGGCTTGTGAAATACAACAGAGGCTTTTCAGACATACACTTGGTTTTATTTAATACACCAAAATCTCAGAACCTTGTGTAGGTAGGAGGGATCAACTTTATTTGCTGCTCAGCTCACTTCACAACATCCCTCTGTTTTCTCTAATCACTGCCTTTACATGAGGACACATCCCATTTCCCAAGAGATGGGGCAGGAAGAGCCCAAATGCTGGTTAGGAGTGAAGGGCTGCTGCCAGCCTGTGCTGGGCACTGCTAGAGCTGAGCTCTGGGGCTGGGGTAGGAGCTGGGGAGGTGGCAAGAGCTTACCTGGTGTATTAGCTAATAATCACCATCTCAGCAGGTTCTGAGCTTTTATTTTTGGCTTCAGCTCCACTTTATGACCAGGAGCTGGTATTTGTTTGTTGCTGGTGTTTAACTTTGGCAGCAGATAATGATGTTGAGGAAGGCTGAAGCTTTCATTTGTTGCCTGGGGTCTGTCATGGGTGAAGTGCAGTTCCCAACACATTTGTGCCCTGGCTTCTCAGACTGAGGGAATAGTGTTGGTATTAACTTGTAATGAGACATTTAAGTTTAGGCCTATTTAATAAACTTGGTGATAGAACTTTCCTGTGTGTTTAAAAAATATTTTTAACTGTTGTAAACGCAAATGACTGGGTAGGAAAGATCTTCCAGGAGTCCTCTTGATCCATAACGTGACTCAAACTGTACCTGGCTGCTCAGAGTTGTCTCTGTGGGCTCTGCAAGGTGCCCACTTTCTTCCACATCTTCTCCTTGGGTTTAGCTTCCAATATTCTGATCACTTATTATTGACTTAATCCTCACTGATCCTCTCTTAAAAACCTTCCTCAGCTGGGCTGTGCACAGGTAATTTGATGGCAGAGGACATGGTTTTTCTGCTGCCTCTCCTGCTGACTAAACCATCACCCCGTGCTTCCTACACCATGTGCATTCTTTTATTTCTGTGCAGTTGTTTCCTTTCCATTGCCCTGGATTTTGATTTTGGGCAGACCATGCTCTGGAAGTGTTTGCTGTGCGATTAATGCCCTTAGGTGCTATGGTAATACAAATAATTAATGAAGGCTCTTTAATTCTTTTTCATAATAAATGTTATGTGGCATGTTTGAAATACAGCTAAGATGGAGCCATGTGCACCCAAGTAGGCATATGTGTAGTTATTCTGGTGTATTAAAATGCACATTTTTATTATCAGTAACCTTCTATGCCCTGCAGGCATTTAAAATCCTACCATCCTGAGCAGGAATGAGAAAATAAGAGCTGCCAAAAGGAAGCTTCTTTGATGCCAAAAACCTGAATTGTAATATGGGGTGGCCTCTCTGTTCTTCTGGCCACCTCTCTGAAGTTAACATGTGTGTTCTCCAACTTTCTGCAGCAGTTGAGTGGATCTCCTGTGTGCACTCCCTGTGCTGGGACAGCATAGGGGGATTTAGTTCCTTGCCCTGGCCAGGAGTTGTGTTTCAGCAGCCTTGTTACTGAGGCACAGAGCACCAGAGGTCATAACAAGCACAGAGCTTGAGTTAAGGTGCTGCCTTCTCTGTGCTTCCAAGCTCTTATGTTAAAAGCAGATGCAGGTACAGTTCCAGGCTAGGGCTTAAAGGGGATTTTGTGGAGTGCCAAACCAAGGGAGAATACTTGATTTATACATTTTTATGTGTAAAGCTGGGGAAGGATTTTGCAGTTACAGGTTTCTCAAGCCTTGCTCCTCCTCTGAGTGTGAGCAGGTGATAACAAACTGTTTGGCTTGCACAGATAAGAGAGATTATTTCCCTCTCTGTTCAGCAACATTTCAATTCCAGCAGTGCTGGAATGTGATGCTCTGCACTGACTTTAGCTTGTGTTCAGCAAGAGCACCTGGCTGTTTGTGTGTTTTAGAGCAGGGTAACTGCTGGGGTGTGATCCCTGGCAGTCACTGGAGTAGGGAACAGGAAGCAAAAGTGACATTGCAAAGCCTTGTTACCTTCATGAGGAAGGTTGGATGGTGTGGCCTGAAGGTACCTCCAGAGACAGGGAGAAAAAGCAGAATTATCTTTAACTTGAGGCTTCTAACTCCATTTCTCCTTGAATGTACCCACATTTTTGTTGATTTTATCTGTTAACTATTTTTAAAAAGAACAGACACATCATTTGACACAAGAGACTGTTGTAGTTCTTAGTTTGTGGTGTGAAGGATCTCACATTGCCCTGAGGACAGGACTGTGCCATGGTTTGGGAGTTGCTGCTGAGCTGGAGGCATCGCCCTGGCCGGGAAGCAGCACAAGCTGCAGCAGGATCCTGCTGAGCCCTGAGCACCCTTCTTCCCCTTGTCCTTCAACTCAGCTACACAGCATGCATTTGTTTTCCTTTAGCTCCTGGAGAAAACAAACAGCAGAGTCCAAAAAAGACAGGATTTTCTAATCTCCCATAAGAAGGCAATGGAAATTTGGAAGGAAAGGAAGGCGATAGTATCGCCCGCACTGCGATGGCAATTATGGGTCGTGGGAGGAAGTGTATAAAGCCTTATTGAGTGGAGATAGCTGAGGTGGCTGCAGGGGCCTGCATGGTGCGAGGAAAAGGCTGGAGGAAACCCTTATCAGACCTGCTATCCTGTCTCTGTCATTCCCATACAGATTAATGAGCTCCAGGATGCCCTCAGCCGTGTTCAGACCGGGGTCTGTTTATCCCAAAATAGAAGGTTCTGTCTTGTGCCAGAGTGTCATATTCCCAGGCCAGCAGCACCATTGTGTTTTATTACCCCATTGTATTCAGGGGTTATGTCCAAACTTTTCCTCTTAGCTCCTTAATCGCTGTTTTGATGGATGAGCTCCATGAGAAAAGCTGCTGCAGGGCTGAGGATTCAGTGTGGATCAGAATGGTGCTTGGCACTTGTTGGGGCTTGGCTTCCTAATTGTTCTTGCACCAGCTTAGGCAAAGCAAGGAGAGCTCCCCTTTCCTGCACACAGCCCTGAGGAAGGAGTGGGATGGGGAGCAGAGGAGCAGTGCCTTTGCTGTGCTGCTGTCAGAACATCCTGAAGGACGTTTTGGGATGGCACTGGGGAGGGTGAAAGGCAAATTCGTGTTTTTGGGATGGCACTGGGGAGGGTGAAAGGCAAATTCGTGTTTTTGGGATGGCACTGGGGAGGGTGAAAGTCAAATTCGTGTTTTTGGGATGGCACTGGGGAGGGTGAGAGCCAGATCTGTGTTTTTAGGAACGTGCCCTGCCCTGCTGGAGCCCGGCTGTCCTGGAGCTGGCAGCAGCTCCGTGACCCCGCAGTCACTCACAGGACGTGGGGCTCCTGCTGGAGGCTCCTGCCTGCTCTGCCATTCCCCTCGTGCAATCCCAGGGAATTATCCATATCTCTGACAAGAGAATAGGTTACTAATGCACCAACACAGCTGTTTTGACACTTTTGATGAATAACATTCAATACTATTAATTGGAACAATTGCTTTTCATTTAACTAAATCACTAGAATTGCTAAACTAAATTGAAACGGAATGTAATTTTGCCTCGCTCTCCTTTAATATGGGCCTCTAAATGTCTTCTCCCTGAAGAATTAGTAACTTAATCACCTACCAGTGATAACTGTTTCATAGCCCTCAGCTGGAAGGCTTTCCTGCTAAGCAGTATTGCCTGGGAGTAGAGTGTTATAGCAGGGAACAAATCCCATCTCTTTCCTTTCTCCCCCTCTCTGCTGCAATATTAATCATATTAAAAATGATTCTCTTCCTCCTTCTCTGTTCCAGAAAGATCTTTATAGATCATCATAATTTCACCCCGCTCCTTTTTGCATTGTATCAATCACTTGGCATGTCTAACAGGGTGCACAACAATTATATCTGTCTGTTATGCTAGAGATGGATTTTTGCTGTCAGTGGCTGGGCGAGGGGCTCTTGCTCATTTTCCAATAAACTTGTCATCCAGAGCACACAACATGAACACCATGGGATAGTGTGGGCACCACCCTGGCCAAAACCCTTGGAAGATATGGCTACACAGAAAGTGTTTAGTTGCCTTTATTTATTTATTAAAACAACCCCCAGCCAATTATGGCATAAATTAAACCAGCCTGAAATGCATTTGCATTACCTTAAATTTATAAGCTAAAGAGCAGGTCCTCTGGCCAGGAGCTTCTGCACTCTCCAGACAAAAGAGAGTGGGAAAAACTAAGGCAAATTAAATAAAAGTCAAATAGATATAATTCAGAGTACACTAGACCCCCATTTAGGCTTTGCTTTCTTTGCATGGGGTGGAACAAAGTGGCCTTGGTTGCAGATTAATTCACCCACCTGTATTTCAGGTTACAAAATGAACTCAAATCTGCTGCTGGGGTTTTGCCAACATTTCCCTTCAACACTTTTAAGCTATTAATGACAAAAGGCCTTTCCTAAAAGCAGAGCTGTGCAGATTCCTGCAGGGTTCAAGGCTGTTGTCTGAGGATGAGATTCTCTACGTGTGTTCCCACTGCAATTGAACCTATGTACATCCCAGTCACATTCCACTGAATCAGAGTTGATTTTTGTTAATGTGTCTGGCAAATTTATATATCTCTAAATGGATGATGCCCGGAACTGTGATGTTTCTGTTGTGCTTGAACACTTTTTTTCTGTTTGTCTCAAAAAGTTTAGGGTTCTGTAGTAAAATGGCTTGCTGTAATTAGTTGTCTTTAGTTCTTATTTTTCCATATACACAGCTGAAAAATCACCCCAATCTTTAGTTTTTTAGTTTTAAGTCATGTGAATAGTTAATTTACTTCTCTGGGTGTTAGTTCTGTTTCCTGTCAGAAAAAAATTCTTCCAGAAAATTAACGAGGACTCCATTCACAAAGTGCTGGTGAATACCTGCAGTTGTACTAACTGAATAATTAAAAAGGGTACTTCAAAGGATTTGGAGTAAATATTCATTGACATTAGAGAATGAATGTTAGACTAAGTCACCTAACAGGAGAAAATGTGAAGAAACAGCTGCACTATCAGGTGCTTGCCTTAATCAAACTGCTGGAATTTCTGTTGCTGGTCCTGTTTTCCTCTTAGCAGGGTTGGATGAGCAGCTCATCCTTGCTGTGGAGTGAAATACTGCTTTACTGCCTGCAGGACAGAACTGCACCTTAGCTGTGCAGCTGGGCATCCAGTTCATCTAAAATTGTATTTCTGTCCTGTTTTTAATGCTCTGTTTCTTACACCCCACACTTGTAGCCTGCTTAGAGTTGTGCTGAGCTTCCTACACACCATACAACATCCACAGTCCTAAGGGTGATGGAGAGGGAATCGTGGCTAGAGGTGGCCTAAGAAGAAAGTTCACTAAAGCCTGAAATTCTTCTGCATATGGCAGTGATTTACAGAGATTCATTGACTCACAGTCTGGCCACTCACAAGGTATTTCTAAACATAACTGAGTTTAGACCAGTATCTGGGAGGGGAAAGGGAAGTGTGATAAAGCAAATGATGGAAACTTGCAGCTAGAAGTGTTTTGGCAGCTGAGGCTGGAGCTGTGCTGCTTGAAAGATGAGCACTCTGTGAATTGAGGGCATCTCAGGAGAAGTAAATCTGCCTCCTCCAACACAGACTGAGCACTGGCCCAAAGACCCCGGGTAAATAAGAATCAAACTTCACTACAGGACATTTATGTGGTCATGATTTATTGGTGCTCTCAAAGCCTTTGAACCTTTGCAGCCCTTTGGGGGAAATGGTGTGTTACAGGGGCTTAAATAAATAAATAAAAAATAAGAAGAAATACATGCCTATAGCTACAGGAAAAACCTATTGTGCCATTTGTTCAAAAAGCCTTGACACGTTCAGGGCTTTTTCCTGAATTTGACTTTTTTTCTTTTCTATTTTTTTTATAGGATTTTGGTCAGTCAGCCAGTGCTGTAGGAAATAAAACAACTCTTTGACAGATTCTTGTTTCTCAGACCCTTTCCCAGCAACTTCCCCCTCTGGTAAAGTGAACTGAGCTGCAGGATTCTGATGGAAAAATCAAACAAACTGGCCGAGCATGGCTGAGAAGTAATAGAAAACTACTTGGATCTCAAGGCCCTGCCAGTACAAGTTTAACGTAGTGTTGTTCCTTCAGCAAATGTCAAATATCCTTTTCCACTTTCTGCAATGTATCGTGTCCTTGTTCATCCTCTGTGAGCAGCCTTTGGTGCTGAGTGCTCCAGCAGCCACCTCTCAGCAGAGCCTTCTGTACAGCCCCCCTTGCTGTCATAAATCACACTGCTTTGGGGAAGGACCTTAAAGATCATCCAGTGCCACCCCTGCCATGGGCAGGGACACCTCCCACTGTCCCAGGTGCTCCAAGCCCTGTCCAGCCTGGCCTTGGACACTTCAGGGATCCAGGGGCAGCCACAGCTGCTCTGGGCACCCTGTGCCAGCCCTGCCCACCCTCACAAGGGAGAATTTCTTTCTAAGATCCAATCTAAACATTTTCTCCCCTCTTTTAGTCCTTTAGACACTCTCCCCTTGTCCTATCACTATCTGTAGAAAGTTCCCCTCCAGCTCTCTTGTGGCCTCTTTCAGCACTGGAGATGCTCTAAGGTCTCTCTGAAGCCTTGTCTTCTCCCAGCCCAGTGACCCATTGATCTCAGCCTGCCTCCAAAGCAGAGGTGCTCCAGCTCTCTGATCATCTTTGTGGTTTCCTCTGGACTTGCTCCTGTGCTCCAGGAGGGCACAAAGGCACTTGGCATAAAATGAAGAATATTAATATTACTGTGGGAATATTTTAGATACATTTTTAAACATGATTTTGAGATCAGCTGAAGTTTGCAGACTTGTGAGAGAAATGTTGGAACAGTTGAGGTAACAGGGAGAAGTTTCTTGTGTAAGGGGCTCAGCATGGCTCCTCTATCCACTCTTCTCTGCCAGGAGTGTTCCTCTCTGTGGTTTCTCAACCCTTGGTGTGTTCTGCCTGCTCTAGTTGTTCCAGCACGTTGCCAGTGGCTGTGAGCAGGGCTGGCTGCCTCTCCCCAGGGATCAGAGCTGGCTGTGCTCTCTGCAGCTGGCTCTAGCTGCCTTGGAGCAGAGTGTGTGGCTGAGAGCTCTGCTGTGCGCCTTTCCTTCTGCATGCTCGGGGAGCCTCCCCCGTGTGCAGCTCTGGAGCACATCCCCTGTCCTCAGAACACGAGTGTGTGCCGGCACTTAATGAGAAACGCTGGAAGCTGAGTCCCAGGAGATGATTAAACCCCACGAGCCAATTAAAAGAAGTGTAATTACACAGCAGGGACAAGTTGTTAAACAAGCTAGAGGTTATTGTCCTTCAAGTCAACGTACTGGAACAGCCAAGAAAAGCCTACCAGGAAAAACTGGCAGGGCAGTTGTGCTTGGCCTAAGGCTCCATTCAGGGAGGAGTGGGCTAATACAGCATTTTGCCTTTTGTCTGTGCTCCTTTGTGATAAGTGCTCAGGGACCAGTCAGTCAGCTGAGCTGCCCCTGGGCTGGTGTAGGGAGAGCTAAGCTGAAATGCCTCCCTAGGCATGAATTCCCTCTGCTGGGGGAAAGGTGTGAGCAGATCAACCAGCCCAGCAAACCCAGAGTGTGGCTGGCACAAGCTGGGCTGTGTCTGAGGCTGTGGAGCTGCTCCCAGCCCTGCTCCAACAGGAATTCCTTGCAGAGCACACTCAGGGATAATTTGGGGAGTCTGATGAATTCTGTGCTTTTATCTGCTCCTGAGTGTGTGCAGAACTCACAGCATGATGATAGCACTGCTGGTGGTTGAGAAAGGCTGCTTTAACTTTTTTTTTTCTTTGATTTGAGTACAGGGAAGGAGTTTGGAATTAGCAGTTACTGATGCTGGAGGAAATGAGTCACATCCCACTGTTTCTGCACATATCCCATCACAGCTGTCTGTAAAGTTAAATCTACCTCATCCTGGCTTGGAGTAGTCTTTATTTGATAAGGACCTTGGGAAGTTCCAGCAGGTACCTCCAGCTAGTGGAGGAATTAACAGAAAATGTTAATTGGCTGTCAGTCCCGTGTGTCCTGACCACTAGGTGACATCACACACTCAGTGTACTTCGTGAGCACGTCCATGGGAATGGTCACACCTGACTTGCAAGCTCACTTTTGCTCATGCAAGGCACAAATCCATTTTTTCAGCCATGTTTTCACTTGAACATGGTGTGATAATAAAAAAACCTGAAGAGTGTGGATTTTAGCATAGAGCAAATGAGATGGTTTGCTCAGGTAGAAATAGTTCTGTTCCACTATTGGTCAAATTGATGGAAAACCACAGAAATGCTGCATGGATTTGGCCAAGTTCTGTTCTCAAACAGAACATCTATGTAACCTGTGGTCACTAAAGTCCTCTTGCTGTCAGGATGACTGTAAGCAATAGTTTTTAAAATGCCTATTGGAAGTTAAGGGTGAGGCTAAGCCTCACAGCTGCTCTTACAAAATCAAGGTGGCTAAAGGATTTTGCAATTAATACCTTACCGTGCCTCAGGGCATGTTTGTTTGCCTGTGTATTCAGCCTGTAGTTAAGAAAACAAATGCAAATTTATCATTAGGGCAATTGTCACCAAAGGACAGAAGTTTCACTCAGCTGTGAAAAGTGACAACTGGGGACCCAAACTCAGCCTGGGGAAAGCACTCATAACCTGCTAATGTCCAGGGGTAAGCTGGGGTTTTAGAGGGATCCTGACTGGAAAAACAGCTGCCCCTGTTGGAAAATCCCCATGGATCAGCTTCTCAGCCAAGGTCAAATCCCCATTTTTGTACTTTTCTTGGCCATTATTTCAGGTGATAGATGCGCTATTGACTGGCAGCAATGACAGAGCTTGGAATGATGGGGGAACTGAGGCATATTCAACACACTGGCACACAGCTAACTCATGCTAATGTTCAATAATCCTATCCTGCTGCTACACTCTAATGGCTGTGGGCTTGATAGAGCCCCCTCATTGAACTGGTGTATTTCTTATGGGCCTGCCCGCCCATCCTTCATGAATTTTTATTAAACAAAACTGTAAGCGGATTGATTTTGTACTCCTTTATTGCATTTTTATTTAATTCCTTTCAATGGTGGAGGCTCCATCATGTTATCTCGACGTAAATCATGCTGGGGCAGCATGCCAAAAAAATAAAAAGACTACAGGATCATACTTGCATCCAGCGTAAATTTTACTCCTATAACCTTTATTAGTGTAGATTCATTGATTTTTCCCAACTCCCCCCTTCTCTTTCCCATCCCTCCTTTTGGTTAGACTCAGGTCAGAACCTGACAGCTCTCTTTTTAAACAGAAGAGGAGGACTCTAATTTCTAATGTTAAATAATAAAAAAAGTAGTTTAGGTTGGTTAAACAAGACAAATTATTTTTTCCTTTTTCCATTTATGCCCAGCCAAGAAAATAGTCGTGATGCCAGTGGGATCATGGGCAGTCCTAGCTGTGTTGGCTGTGGGAGTGCAGGAGGAGCTGTGTTCTGGAGAGCAGCAAGCAGAGGTTTGCTCTCACATAATCTCTTGGGATGTGTGTGTGAGGTGGTTTGGCTCCCCTGCCCTTCTCGTGGCAGATTTGCATTAGTACCGAGCAGCATTTTCTGTCCTGAATTCCTTCGTGTTGCTTCTCACTATCCTTGTGGGGTCTTGAAGCTGTCAGCAGTAATAATTCATTATCTTCTAAAGTACCTAAACAGGGGGATCTGTGTTATGGACTGACCCTTGTGCCTTTCCACTCAAGTCGACCAAAACCCGAGTTTGAACACTGTCCATAAATGCACCACATTTACGTGGCTTTCTATAAAATACAGTTGGTAGATAAAGAAGGCACCAGTAGGTGGCATGGGAGAATTTACAGCATAGTTCCAGCTGCAATTTTGGTAGACTATAAATTGCTAACTTTAATTTTTAAACCACAGCAGTCTGTCCCATAATGCCTTTTTGATTCACTGGTGCTCCTAAGCAGTGCAGGAAGGGGCTGCACCATCCATTGACCAGTTTGGCTATGGATAACAAAGCAGAATGTTAAAGCTGGCCCCTGTGTAGCTTGTGTTGCAGGGGGACATCTCTTGTTGCCACTCCTTCCTGGTTGATTGTTGTCATCCAAGTTCCTGATCTAGAAGCAGTTCTAGATTCATATTGCTTCTTGACATAGTTGCACAACATAAAATCTGGTCAAAAGAAGATGATCTTCCAGAGGAAAAGCAGTTGAAGTGGAAACAGGAGGTCCCTGGCTTTTCCTTTTGGTTTGAGTTAAGGCTCACTAAGCTAGAGATGGGCTTCTGACCTAAACTGCCTTGTAGCCAAGAGGCTTTGTCTATGAAAACAAGACTCAATCAGCAGAGAAACATTTATTGCTTCATTTCTTCATGCTAAGATTAAACAAACAAGTAGAAATATTTGAAAACTAGTAATCTTTGTGTCTTAATTCTTCACTAGAACTTATTAGTGCTAATAATTGCTAGTCATGGTTCCCGTGGTGGGACTTTTTCAGAAACAAAACATGAAATGTGTTCTTGACCCAGAAGTACAAAGGGTTTAAATGTAGGATAAGAACCAGAAGGTGATTCACTGGGGAAGATTCACTGAGTAAGAACAATTCAGTGATGTTATGGCTAAACACATGATTTTCAGAGATCATTGAACATCCACTAAGCAGGCAGCTCTTTTTAACATAGCTAAAGTAGAGTCTAAACGTGTTTAGCTACTCTATTAATTCAGTTGTATATTAGTCCCTTATGGTTCTCGAGCTCTCAGTGCTACCAGTTTATTTTCCTATATGAACTTGATAGAAATATTCAGGTGAAAGAGGGTCTGAAATGGGTAAGTAGTGCAACTTGCTTGGTGTTCTGGTCTGTCTAAAAGAAAAATATTCAGAAACAAGCCAGGGGCTCTTCAGTTGTTGATGGTTTGTATTGTCCTGTCTATTCCTTGCAACAGATACATTCCAGATCCTTGTACAAACAGATCAATTTGTTACTGAATTCTGCAGGGGGCTTTTCATTTTAAAATGTAAAATGACCAGTAGTTTGCAAATATTTCTGGGTCAATATATTGACAGGGAGAAAGGTACAACATTTTTCAGGAGATAGGGGAGAAATGATGGTGGGACCTCACCTTTGGTTAGTAAACAGTACATGGCAGAAATATTCAATCTACATGGGGTTAATGTGCTGGTTGTTTATAGTGGTTTAAAAAAGAGTGTTTCTTACAGGAATCACAGTATTAATCAGCAAAGAAAAATGGCAATTGGGAAAGGTAATGACATTCCTGTTGATTTGATTATAACATTAAGATTGTTTAAAGCTGTCATTTCTAATTCTCTTAGAAGAAATAACACAAGTTAGATCCATAGCTTAGTGATTTAGAAAGAATATTTGAAACATCAAAGAGAAAACTCTCAGGCCATTAGAGATGCTCTGCATTTAATGCATGTTTGGGAAGGGGAAATGGATTACCTCCTTCATGTTAAATTAGCATAGAGGGACTTGGACTGTCTTGACCTTTTCTTAACCTTGTACACTTGAATTTTAGAATGAATTTGCAGGGTTTACCCTGTGAGGGAGGAACAATAAATTGCTGGCTTGGGAGGGAAGCAGGAATATATATAAAAGTAAAAGTGGTGGCTGGAGAGAAGATGTGATGTGGCTGTTTTCTG
The DNA here is from genome assembly GCF_009819885.2 of Catharus ustulatus. Lineage (NCBI taxonomy): Eukaryota > Metazoa > Chordata > Aves > Passeriformes > Turdidae > Catharus > Catharus ustulatus. The sequence continues at coordinate 10,768,240 of NC_046237.1, read as the reverse complement.
CTCTGACTCCGTTCACCTTCTCTAGGTCACATCAGGTGTTCGGGCACTTTATTCATTAAAAAGCCCACAAATGGGGCAGTTTTGTCCCTCATTCTTGAGAGATTTAGGAATGTTTTGAAGTACCCTTGTGATGCTGAAGACAATATATTATATGAAAACAAAGCTACAGTTACCCAAAATATGTTTAAAATTAGTCCTTTTGGTGTGAATGGCTTTTAAAATTATGTCAGGCTTTTGCTTTTGTTCTTCTCTGTATGCCAGGGCAGCAGGAATCCCCACAGGGACTACTGTTTGTCTAATGTGAACCATCTAATTGGCACTGAAGTCTGTGATTATTTTGGGATGCAGACCGACGTGGCCACACCGAGACAAGTTCAGAAAACTTCGTGGGCATCCTTCAGTGGAGGTGGAGCTGTTGCCTTGGCAGCAAGGCTCAAAGGAGGCAGACAGGTGAAGGTAGATCTGCTATTTCCGTAAGGAAAAGCAGCATTTTGCACAGTGCAAGGTCACACACACCTCCAAACATTTGTGAATTTTGCTACGTGTGAGATTGGGATCTGCCAGAGCCCAGTCTCTCAGTTCATGTAGAAATCTCAGCGGATCGAGCGGAGTTTTGAAGCTCTTTGCCCATATCTTGTCTGTCTCGGCCCTAGACTCCTTCTTGCAGTGTAATCCCAGAGCCTGGCAAGCTCCATAATAAGTGCAGATAGATGAGTGTGTGTACATCTCCATTAACATGACTGTGCAGGCTAATGACGGGGACCTCCTGCTGCTCTCCGCTTGTTTTCTGTTGATTGTTATGTAATGTTCGGCAGCGGGAGGTAAATTCCTCTCCAATTTTGAGGCCCGTTGCAGCATGCAAACCCCACTGTGAGAAGTCACGGTGATTGAGCTTTCGAATCAAGTCCCACGCTGGTAACTATAAATCAGCCCTATTATACAGCGCGCCCGACAGTCCGCGCTGCCTGTGCCACAGCGCAGCTCCCGGCTCCTTCTGTACTGTGGGCACTTGGAGAGGCTCTCACTGACAATTGGTGGGATGTTTTCTGTCCTCTGGATAAAGGCCCGAGGCTGCTCGGGTGCAGAAGGTCAAGCTGATGCTCGGGATGTGCCTTTGAAGAGCTGATGCTGCTCTGCTGGCTGGGCTGGGGGAGCGCAGGGTTTGGAGAGCAGGAGCTGTTTGTGCTGGTGGGGTTTGCTCCAGCTGCTCCTCACTCATCTTTCCAGGCAGCATCTGTGGCCTAGGAGGGTGCTCTGAATAGGCTGAATTCTCCACTTTAGCAAGGATAAAGTGATGCATGTAGGGTAATTTGGGTGAGGTTATAGATGTGCAAAGGCAGGAGAGAATGCCAGGAGCCTCCCCAAGCCCTCTGAGCACAGGCTGTAGAACCCCTTAGTGAGTCCAGCAAATCTGGAAATTATTAATGTTACTGCTCCTTCCTCCAGTGCAGCGAGTTGGGTTAAGGCTGAGTGGGCATGGGGCAATAAAACACACTTGGAAACAGCTGAGCTGGGTTATTGCATGATTTATCAGGTGAAATTCCCTGCTTATGCAGGGAGAGAATGTAGTTGTTTCTAGGGTTATTTTCATAGATTTCAAACCTTCCATCTTAGGCTTGTTTTCACTTGTTCCTTGTCTCAGTTTTTTTGTCAGTGTTGCTGAATAAAAGCAAACCATTTCAGTGCAGTGTGTGGAAAGAGATATTTCTGTGAGTTTCAGAACTTCTGGGTGTCAAGCTGCCTTCTGCAAGCACATGGGAAGCAGGAGGATTTCTTCTGACTATGCCCTGTTCTTTTAAATGCTAGGAAAGGCATCTTAACAGAATGTAAGCATTTAATTTCTAATATTGCAATTATTATCTTCAATAGTAGACATTTCTTTGACTGTTGTAATGAACACAAAGCAACTCAACCCCCTTCTGTGGCCAGGCTGAGCAGATGGGTGAACTCAACACAACTTGAGCTGCCCAACTCACACACACAAGTACAGAACCCCCAGATTCAATTCTTAGTGCTGCAGCCTGATGCTACAACTCTTTTTGGCTGTGAGGAGCCTAGAGAAGGGGGTTTGACTCAGGAAGGATGGGATGTGCAGTTAAAAGTCAAGATATTTGCCCTTTGGGAAGCAGCATTTCCTTGTGTGCCGTTGGCTTGGAGTTCTTGCACTTTTCCTACTTCACTTTGTACTGCTGAACCTTGCAAGCTTGTTATAAACCTTAATTAATGCTCAGAGTACCTTGAAAATGTGTAGCCAGATCCTCAGCTGGTGTAACTGGAGTGACTCCATTGGACTGAGCAGATCCATGCTGTTGTGTAAAACCTGGGAATTTGGCTTGTGAGTGCTTAAGCAGCATTTTGTGCCCAGGACAAGCCCAGGTGAAGGTTATATTCAGCTCCCTTAGAAAAGGAGCTGGCCACAAAGTAGATCCAAATAGTTGAGTGACAGGCCCCCAGTATAAAATTTGTGGTTTATCCCTGTTTAATAGTCAAAGATTAGTGAGCATCCAGGTAGAGATATATGGTCTAGTCAGCATCTGATGGGCTAATGATGAATGGGAGCTTGAGAGAGGCTTCAGATTAGCCTCACATGCATAAATATCACATGTCAGTGACAAGGACACTGGAGGTCACTGAATTGTATTTGTGCTCATTCATGGCCTTTATAAACTCTGTACTCCTTGAGTGTGTTCCCTCCAGGACAAAGGGAAGCATGGTCAGATGTCACTGTAGCTGGAAACCCTGTAATATGTGTTAGTCCTGTGGAGTGCATGGTATACAAATAGGTATTTAAAATATTTATGTGGTCCCATTATTCCCTTTGCCTTCCCCTTTTCATGTTCCTTTCAACTCTTTCCCTACTTCACACTATTTTTAGTAAATTGTCACTTCTTGAAGTTATAGGGGAAAATAGCTGTCAGATCATTCTGACTTCCCCTTTACAAATGCTAATAAACTCACTTTATAGTGCATTTTCTTGTCTAATTGCAGGTTACACACCAAACCTTACTTAAGAAGACTTGTAAAATGAATGTTGTAGTCTTGAGTGTATTTTAACTTTCAACAGTATCAGCTAATGAAAACAGCACTCGAGCAATGATGAAAACTTCAGCTATTAGAAAGCCCAAACCTGAAAAATTAAGGCTGATTCATTCAGATAAGACAGTCTAATTAAGTGAATTTCTTTAGTTTCTAACATTGTGTTAATGTTAACTTTAGAGTTAAAAATGTTAACTCTAAAGGCTGGGAGGATGAAAATAATTGCTAATGATAGCTAAGTAGTTCATCTTTGGGATACTGGGAGAGAAGCTTTTATTAGCAAACAGGCCCAGGGTACTCTTAATGCTGGCCTTGTCCTTACATTAGGACATGTGGATAATTGAAACCTTTCCACTCTGACTCATCTCAAGCTTCATTCATTTGGCTGTCAATGTGTAAGCTGTTGTCAGTTAGCATTGGGGTTTTCCATGTTGTTTATTTCTTAAGTATAACAATAACAATAAAAGCAAGTGCTGGCCCATGAAGCATTTAGGAGAAACCTCAGTTGTGTTCTGTTGTTCTTTGATGTTAAGAGCCACAGAGAGCGTGCACATTTGTTGTTGTCCCACATAGAGAGCACACTGAGCCTGTGTGGCTTCATCCCTAATCCCCAGAAACTGGTGTCACTTGTTTTATCTCAGAGTTTTGAGAGAATTGGCACTGCAAGTTTGCCTAATGGAGCCAATAATTAACCTCGGTGTGAACTAAGAGAGAGACCAAAAGCTTCTGGAAAACTCATCAGCCCTGTCCTCAATACTTAGGACACCACCAAGCCTTGGGGAAGAGCTACAAGAGGAAAGCTCAGCTGAGCTGAGGATGGGATGGAAAGGGGATCCTCAGCTCCCTCCGTGGGAGGAGACCAGCAAAGGAGGAAGCTGCTGCTCCTTTGCCTCTGAGCAGGAGGGCAGGGCTGGCAAAATGCAGCTGCCAGATCTGACTGACATCAACCAACCTAGGCTTGCCTGAGGCCATCTGCAGCTGGAATATCTGCTTTCTCAGCACACTCATGGAGCTGCAGAGGGCAGGGGATTAGGCAAGGAGACACTCAAAGTGTAGGACTTATGAAATGGTGAATCGTGCTTCTACCCAGCAGATATTTGGAAGTTCAGATAATTTGAAAGTGGAGGCAAAATTGCTCAAGCTCTGGTGAAGTAAAAGACGAATTGGAGGTTGAAAGGAGCTGATTCAGCAGGAGGAGAGTGAGGAGGCTCTGCTGGACCCTCTGCATGGCAGTGAGGGGGGATGCTGTGCTCTGTTGTGACCAGAGCTCAGTGTTAGCACAGCCCTGCCCAGTGCTGGGATGGCATCACCCTCCTCCTCCTCTCAGCTCAGGGTTGTACAAAACATTCCCAGGGTAGCTGCTCTGTCTCAGCCCCTCAGGCTCAGGCAAGTCTGTCTGAATCTAATAGATTACTGTAGTACAAATTGTGTTGGCACCAGTCCTAGCTGGTGCTGGGTGCAATGTGTGTGCTGGGGAGGCTCTGATAAACCCAGTGCACATTCCTATGGAAATGGGAGCACACTGTTGTTCTGCAAGGAGGAAAATTTATTAATATTTTACTGCAGTGACATCTTGTAAATATTACAAGCATTTGTCATGGCTTTTTCTGAGCACATTTTGCAGCAGTAGCAAGAACAATATTTGAATGAAAATACACTTTTGGTTGGAAACATCACTGGATGTTAATATCCAGGCTTTTTCTGTTTTTCTTTTTTGTTTTTTGGAGTGGGGGGGGGAGTTGCACGGGAAGTATTTCCCTTTGAATTAGTTTTGGTTTTGCTGTCTCTTTTGCAATACTGGCTGCAGCCGAGAGTGGTCCTGAAAGAGGGAATGCCTGTTAACAGCATTTCAAGATCATTGGGATAACCTTTAATTGATCAGTTTATCATCAGTAATCAAGTAAACATATTAAATATTCATATGAGAAGGGCTAACACACAGCTTTTTCAATAAAAGAATGGTGTACCTGAATATAAATATATACATTATATACATACATATATATGTGTGTGTATATATATGTATATATAATTTTTCTTCTTCTTTCTCCTAGATCAGATAGCTGAGGCCCTTTATACTAAACCATATGAAAGCCAAAATGGAGATACTTTGAATATTCCTAGAATCTGCCTATCAATATGATTTTCCTTCTGGACTTAGGAGATTTGAATTTATCACAGGCTGGTTTATATTGTCAGGGAGGTTGAAGGGGCTTGGAACTGCCAAGACAGCTTTGGGAGAGCACACAGATTTCATCTGGTTCTGAGATATTATACACTTGTGGTGTCCAGGCAAAATTTCTGATAGCACTGGCTTTTTTTGTGCCCAGGAATGGCTTTACACAGACTGCATGGCAGGGAAACTTCTTACTCTGAAAGGGACTTCTTTAAAGGTGTTCCTAATTCTGCCTCATAGACAGCACCAATCAAAAAGGCAAACCTTTCATCAAATTTAGTAACCAAACATCTCTGTAGGATGATGCCTTAATAATAGGCATTCCTTAATTCGGAATGTAAATTTATTGTAAAATACAAGCTTTAAAATCAGAGGCCTTTTGGTTGAACAGAGTATGGACATACACAGCTTGTTTCCTATTTTACTTCTGGCTGTAGAGAATGACTCTCATGTTGCTCAGGGTTTATAGATGCAGAGGATGCTGTCAAGAAGGTATTTGAAGATAAAATACAAACTTGTTGCAAACTTTGGTAGAGCTCCACCTGAATTCAGTTCTGTCAAATCAGAATAAATTGCTGAATTATCATTGTTCTCATGATATCTCAGTTTGAAAGCAAAGCACAAATATTTATTTGTGATTTTTTTTTTTTGAGTGAAACATTTTTGATTTTTTTTCTATTTGAAACTACAGTCTGGTTTTAGTTTCACTCTTTTTAATTAAGTATTAGAGTGAAATACATTGGAATCACAATCAGTTAAGGTTTATTTTTCTTTTAAATGCACAGAAAACTTAGACTAATTTTATTTATTTATTTTAACTGTGTTCTAACTGTAGCAGAGCCAAGTTTGGGCATTTCAAAATTGAGCTTCCTTTTGTTTGGCACAACTCTTGATGGGTTGTTCAGGTCCATGACAGTCTAAATATGGGTGTAATGCATTTTATGCACCACCCAACATACAGAATAATGTTATTATGTTGTGAGCTCAAGGCCATTAAGTCTGTTGAACTTGAGGTATGGCAGCTTCCTTCAGCAGCTGAAATGAATTTGGCACCCCACCAGTTCCTGCGGAAATTATAAGAATGTGCAGGACCCTTCTGCTTCAGACCTGTGGATCAGAACAGAAGGTCAGCACTCATTTACATTGCGGGTGAAAAGGCACTTCAGGAAGCACAAAAACTCGCAAATGTAGCCATCTCCACCCTTCTAGCTGGAAAAAAACACCTTTTTTGAAAGTTCTCCATGCTGAGTTGTTCTCTGGCTGTGTTTCAAACGAAGGAAAGCAGTCCTGTGTCTAGAGGAAAACCCTAAGTAATGAAAATTTTGTCAGCAAAGTGATATAGGCCAGGGTGAAGCTAAGGGTCAACCAAAAGTGAAAAATATAATGATTAATACAAGAAAGAAACATGTGTTTTTTGAGCCATAAAATAGATTATATTTGATTCCTTAAATTATGAATAGAGCACAATGTAGCTTACACTGCTATTTGCTGGATTTGGTTTTGGTATCTGTGTGCAGGAAGACTTTGTGAATGCAGAAGTTTTGCTCAGTGCTAACTGTCAAGGCTCAAATGTGTGTGCACATTACAGGCAGTTCCTAACTATCTGCAACAGACCTCTCCACTTAAATAAATAGGGAAATTCTGCTTATGGCAGTGAAGATAAATAGCAGGAAGATGTGAGCTCCACTGCCCCAGCAGGACAGTGCTGTTCATGATGTGTGTGCCTTTGCTGCCAGAACCCAGCACCTTCTTGAAACCTCCTCAGGTATTTTAATGAAGGTGTTCTCAAACAAAAATCCTCCTTTTCCCAGCTTCAGAGCAGGACTGGTTTGCATCCAGCCAGCTTGGAGCCCTGACAGTGTCACCACTCACATCTGGCTCTGTCTCATCATTGCACAGATTTCAGCCTGACTCACAGCTAGACCTGGTCTAAAGCTCTGGCCCACACACTGAATGGCTGCAGAAATGTGCCTGCTGAATTCAAAGTTGGATTTATCTTTATTGTTTTGGCAACAGCAGGTTTTTATAGTTCTAACAAGCGAGGATTCTTTTTGCAAGTGGAATGGGCTTATATAATGTTCTACCTCACTTATCTGAATTCAAACTATGCATTATATAAGTGAAAATATGTTGTATTTCCCCAAGTTACTTGAAACAGGAATGGAAAATTTATGTCTTCTCTTAGTGCTAATATTGTAATATTTCCTGTGCTTAAATGAGTTGTCTTGATACCTGGAGAGGTAAGAGTTGATAGTAGTACTAAATTCAGGAAAGCAAAACATAGCAGGGTCTGTTCTTCAGAAGAATTGAGGGGATATGGAGCTGTAAAAAGAGTCAGCCTGGTGCAGAACTCCCAAACCTGGAGCACTGAACTGGACTGATTCCACAGTGTTTTGATGCTGGCTGAAGGAATCATTAAATTGCTAAAAGCAGTTGAAAAATAATTTGTTATCACTCCCCCCCTCCTCTTTCAAACCAACAAAATACAAACCCCCAAAATTATGATGCAGGTTAGATGCCTGTTTGGGTGCCTACTGAGAAGAATGGGGATTTTTTACTTGCTCTCATGAGGCCCAGCCAAAGTGCACAGGGGTGGGATTAATTTAAACTCCAGGCTGTGCCTTGGAGCTCTGTGCTGCCCTCTGTGAACAGCCCTGTCCTCATTAGAAGAAAATAACTGCTCTGAAAATACCATTTTTTCCCTACTGGTCATGAAGGGGAACTTGATGATGTACCTGCATGTAGGTGTCCCTATTTTATTTGTTTCAGTTGGATGAGATTAGTTCTGTGCTCAGCAACTGGATCAAGATTACAGTGGGGATGGGTCATAGCAAAGAGACTGGAGATCCTTGTGGCCTGGACACCAGGCTGTACACGTGTCTCCTGATTTCTTTCATGTATTTGATATGTGTGCTGTTTTTGAAGAGTAATTGGAGTAAAACCCAGCAGGATGTGCTAGCAGGGGCTCCTGCAGGGAGTGCCCAAGCACGTCTGGCTTGTGGTGTGTACCTGAGGCTGATCCTGGTGGTTCACTTGAGCTGCACATGCATAAATTGTGGTTTAGAACTGCTCCCAGTGCAGAGGAAGGGATCAGTGTTTCAGGTGTTAACTTTCCTTTGAAATCCCTACGAGAAGGATGCATGCAATTAAGGGCAAGAGCAACCAAGGTGAGACAGATCACAAACCTGTGCACTATCTTTGAATTACCTTTGTTTTACTCAACTCCCCAGGGCGTGTAACCAAAGCCTTTTAAAACATCATCAGACAAGTCTTTAAATAGTCTGATTTTGCCACCTTCCAACAAAAGGCAGAAGGATAACTTTGAAATGCAGAGTTTTAAAGATGCCTGTATCCCTCTCTTATTTCAAAGGAAAGAATAAGGGGGGGCACTGAGGCTTTTTGTCAATTGGCCCTTATTGAATCATTGCTGTTTTTGTAGGACCCATGTTAAGTACAGTCTGGGTACTTTCAGGTAGAGACATGGTGCTAAAATGATTAACATTTTAAATACAAGGGTCAGTCTCTTCCACCCTCTGGATATGAACTAGAGGTGGTGCTCAGTTCCTTGTTAGGAGGGAAAACCTGACTGATAGGAAAGAGTTATTTGTCTCAAATCATCACACAAATATCTGTAAGTCTGAGCTTCATTCTGAAAGCATTCACTGGTCTCTCATTTCAGTGGAGCCCTTACAAGTGCTCTCATGAGCAGTGTTGCAGGATCAAGTTGTTCTCAGCTGTAATAAAGCTGAAAGGAAGATGGACACCTTCTCTTGTGTTTATTGCTGGCAACATGCTCATGGGTGTAGGCACAGTGCTGGGAGCAATGCCTGCACGACAGGAAACTTTATTTATTGCAGGGCTGGAACTACAGCCACGCCTTCCTAAAGGTGACTAATTTTTTGTCTTTAATATGTGATACTTCAATTGAACAGTTGTCATGTTAAGTGTGTGCTTTGCTAAATTGGGGCCTTGTTTCTGGAGAGGGAACTGTTCTTAAGCTTTTGGTACGTGAAGAGTGTTTCCCATTAGATCATAAATTATTTACATTCAGGTCTAGCAAAATCCCCTCTGATTTAGAGTGATGTATGGGAGAGTCAGACCTATAAACTTAGTTTGAATAATTCTTCTGGTAGATCTGGAAATATTTAAACTCATTTTTTTTTTTTATAGTACTGTAAATTTAAAGAATTTAATTTTTAAAAAACTTGTTCCTTGTGCTCTGTCATATAACTTGACTGTCAGGGATTGGACCCATAAGCAGCCAGTGCAACATTTCATAGTACATGTTCATCATCTGAGATGGATCAGTTTGGCATGGACCTCATAGCAAGCCACAAGGAAATTGCAAGGGGACAGAACCAAGTGATGGCTTTGGCATAGTCAAAGTACAGCCTGGATGCATGATTGTGAGAACAAGGTCATTTGTCATTAATTAATTGCAACCTTTATTATTTGTTCCATCCTGTCAAGCGTTGTGGGTATAATATCTTCTAGAGCAAAAGGTTTTGTGTCTGAACCTCAATTTCTCCCAAGTGAAACAAGCATGTCCTTGACCTCACCATTATGGAGCTCTGAAACTGTTAGGAGGAAAATATTGCACCCTAAAGCAAACTTGTACAACCCCTCAGAGACCCGAGCACTAACGAGGTGCCCTGGGCGTTACCAACCCTTGGAATTCCTCCTGAGTTGCCCCAGTCCCTCACAGCTGGATGTCACACCTTTGGAAGGAGGCAGCACTGCCTCTCCCAGCTGCTGGCTGGACCACCAGAGACACACAGGATGGGAGGTGTCAGGCTGGAAGACCTTGAAAAGAAGTAGGAATGAAAGGTGCAGTGGTTTGCTGTGTGTGCACACAGGGATCGCTCTTGGTGCGTCCCGGGGGTTTCAAGGGCGTGTGGAGCTCTGCAGCTTCCAGGTTATTTGTGGTGTGAGCACTGTGCCAAGAGTCAAAATTGGCTTTTCTGCTTGGAAAGCATCCCAATGTGGCAATACCAACATAAGGGGATGAATAGCACAGTAATTCTTTATCTTGAAGGCATAAAGGGAATTGTAAATAAAGACAGAAGTGGAAATTCATGTAGAGAGATCAAATCTAACTCACAGGAGCATCAATACCTCAGTTATAGAACAAGGTGATGAAACAAAGACATTTTTTTTATTACAGATTTCTTTTGTCAATTCCAACAGAAGTTAAAAAAACAAAGAGAAAAATTTAAAAATGGTTTTGTTCATCTCTATACGATAATTAAGTGCATAGATGAGCTAAATCTGAGTTTTGGACAGTGGTGAGTGACTTTCTATGATCTGGATGTTTTGGGAATGTAATTTAGGCTTCTGAATCCCTCCAATAGTTTAATATCTGTTCTTTCTCTGTAGAGCTAAATGAGATATGAGCTGCACATTCCTTTTTTTCTGTCAGACTTTCTGAGTTTTTACACCTTACATTTACTGTAGTGTCACAAAGAAGAGGAGGCTGCAGGAGCCTCAAAAAAGCCAGATAATTTGCAGTGCCTTGTTTCTAAGCAGTGTTTTGCTGTGACCTATCACTAGGTTTTACATGACTGATCAATAAATGGTGCTTAAGTTAAAGGGCAGACTTGCCTTACCCAGGACCTGGCAATCTGCTCTCTTTTCTTCCCAGTACAGGAAGGCAGGTGCACTGAACTTCTTCAGTGAAGAAGCAGAGGATGCTGCAGCATAAAATTTCCCCTTGACCCACCTTTCAGCCGCCCAAGTTCGGACCTGTGCTGCTTCCCATCCTCCCAATGACACAGATGGCAGGATGGAGCCAATCGGAAGCACTTGATAACAAAATGGCAATTCATTTTGCAATTCCTTCAGCATTCATGCTAACAATACTGGTCCTGATGGGCTCCTTGGGTATGAATGTAGCTTTCAATATGCAATTCCACAGGAATTACACCACTGCTCGGCTCTCATTAAGTCTGCTTTATTGTAAAGTGTTGCTGAGAAATCCTCCCATTACTGATACAGGACAACTGCTTTGCTTCAAAGAACTGCCTGATTTCCAAAAGCTCCTGTGTGTGTATCTGCAGGGTTTTTTTAATAGTCTCTTTACAGTGCATTATCTCACTTTGTTTATATATTGGACGATAATGTGATGTGTTTAGGTATGTAAATTGCCATAATGTGAGGAAATGAGATGTTAAAAATAGCTATGGAGTGCTGAAGAGAGCAGGCTGGGGTAAGGTGGCCAGTGTGGGAGGAGATGCTTTTGGATCCAGGATTTTACTCTCCATCTTTTTAGGGAAGGTAAATCCTCCCTGAAGTTAAACAAAAACAAACCAAACATACCAACCAATCCAAAAAAAAATTTGGTTACAAGGCACCACCTTCTGCAGGTAAAACAAGTTTTATCTGCTTATTGTGGGGGAAAATCTCATGTTTTTTAAAACACCCCATGTCTGCTGTGTGCAACAAGGATAACCACTGCCCCCACCCCCAGCAACACTCTAGTCCACTCTCTAGAGAAATAACTGGCATCCATTTTCTCTATCCACATGATTTAAGACAGAATTTTGCAATCCTCAACTGAGCCATGAAGGGAGGCACTGATTCAGCTGCCAAATACCCACATTTTGTCCACTGTTGATAGGACAAGTCTTAAACCCTGGACCTGTGATGCAACACAGCTTGAAGAGTACAAGCTCAGCTCCTAACTCTATTAAACCCCACTTTTGGGGTCTGTGTCCACTCTTCCATCCACTCTTCTCAAAAGCTCTGGGCAAAAGCAGTTGTAGCAGAATAATGAGGTGGTTTAAATAACATTATTCTTGTAGAAGGAATTTGAGGAGGACTTAGAAAAGGCAGAAAATTCATTCAACTGTGTTTGGGTGGGCAGCAGTTTGATGCCAAACTGGTGAAAACAACAACAAAAATAATTTTCCCACCTCCTGTTTCTAGGCAGCCTGTCCTCACAACCATAGGAAGTGATGGGACCTTTTATATCCATCCATACCTCATTTCCAACACCTAAACCCCAAAGTTTGTTAACTTGAGTCTCATTAGTCACTCTCCCTGCAGTTGCCTGTGGAATCTGAGGAGTTTTATTGTTGTTTAGTCATGTTCTGAAACTCCTCTTCACATGGGCAATCTCCAGCACTGATGCAGAGTGGCCACCACCGCCACCTCCCTGGCCCCCTCTCTCTTTTCCTGGGCTCCTTTATGGCATGGCAGGGTAACAAGGGATGTGCAGGAGGGCTGGTCAGTGCTGCCAGACTCTCCTGCAGAGGCAGCCCCTTCCCAGGACCCCACAAACAGCACCTTCACCAGCAGGCTGAGAGAGATGCTGATTGTGGCAGGGAATGTCCCTTCATGCTCTCAGCCATGGGGCAGTGCCTGTGTCTGCTGCAGCCTCCCATGATTTCACAGAAGAGAAAAGCTGTTTCCATAAGGAGAATCTCCCAGCTGCAGATTTGGCAGTGACATGGTGGTAATTGCTGGGTATTCAAGCCATGAGGCTGTGTTTGGACTCTTGTGCACTTGTTTTGGAGTGGGAAGCATCTGTACCTGGCCTGCAGCCCCAGAGGACTGGAGTGAGAGCCCTGATCATCAAAACACATTGCCTCCTGGAAGTGTGGCATTAAAATCAGTTCTAATGAAGGGTTCTGTCTCACCCCTTGGGCCTTGCCTGTCACACCAAGCCCTGCTCCATCCAGCTGGGAGCAAGGCTGGGGATGGACATGGCAGAGCCAGGGAGGTCCCCGTGTCCCACTGCTGGGCTGCTGATTACCATATTAATGTGCAGTGTCCCAACTGAGTGCTGGGCAGAGGACAGTACATCTTTAATTGGAAATATAAAGGACTGCTCATGGCCCAGCTTGAACTGGGAGGATTTATGTGTGTCCCCCTAGATGGGATTGAAGGGAATGGTATGATTCACGGAGCACTGTGCACGTCTCCTGATTTACTGCCCATCATTTACATTCCTCTAAAGTCAATCAGTGCAGAAGGTCATTCCCAACCTGAATTTTTTCACATTAAATCTTTTCTGTCCCAGACTTACAGTAAGGCCAGGAAAGACTCTTGGCAACTCAAGCTGGTTTTGAGGTTGTTAATTTTAGTTCTCTGATTAGGAGAAAGGGGACTGTAAAAACAAAAGAAAACCAGAAAATGCCTGTGTGTCCATTGATGGAGTCTGTACACGTGATAAACTCAGCAGACTCAACAAATGGCTGGTTCCCTTCTATTAAATCTGTACTTGCATATTTCTCATGATGCTGATTAATTCCTTATGCTCTGGGTCAGCAAAGATATTTCTGCCAGCTCTGCCTGAATCGTGTGTTTGGTTGTTTGCCTGAAAGTCTACAAGTGGTGGGAAGTATCTAAACTTCCCACCCCCAACTGCTGCTTTAACACCAGTAACCTGAACATACTCCTCAGCACCCTGAAGCTATTCTAACATTTTCATTATGAATCACCTGCCAATGAGTTAAGAATCTACTCTCGGTATACTGGCAAATTGTAATATAAAATTAGGACCAGACTTATGTATTGGATGTGCAGTCTGATTCCCAAGTCAGAAGTGCAACTTAACCTGCAAGCCTGGAAATGGGTTTAAAATAATTTTATGCAATTAAGCACAATGTCTGTTGATTTGCTTGTGTAATATTCTGATATTGCATGGATTTTGACAAGCTTATGTTTAGCCCTGAATTCTTACTCAGTTTATTACAAAATGCTTGTAATAGATGGTGTTTGGTGTTGTAGGATTTTTGAATAAAAGGGGGCAGAATTCATAGAATCATAGAACTATTAAGGTTGGAAAAGATATTTGAGAGTCCATCAAGTCCAACCATTAATGCAGCATTGCCAAGCTCATCACTTTTCAATACCTGCAGGGCTGGTGACTCAACCACTTTGCTGGGCAGCCTGTTCCAGTGTTTGAATTGTGACCTATTGGTTTGATTCTACTTATAATCTGGCACTGAACAATTAACACAAAATAATATGAACATCAGTCTGAATTAGTGAAATTTCAATTGAAGCTGAACAATATATAGATAAAATACTCTTGTGGTGTAAAACAATACTCAATGGTAGACCGTTGTTTGTCATAGCAGAAGAGCAAGTAATTTGAAATTTAGGCTTTATAAAGTTGTTTGTGATATGTAAAGAGGGAATTTTTATTTAAAAAACCATCACAACTTCTTTTCAAGTTTGAAATGTTGATAAGTTATTCATAAAATCTATGGCTGGTCATTTCTCATTAGAGGAAGCAATCAGTCCTGGTCAGTGTGGTGGTGTAGAGCCCGTGCTGCATTCTGCAAAAAAACTCCTGATGGAGTCATGTAATTCACACATAAAATGCAAGATCAGTCATTGTGTGTAAAATGTAGCACTAAATAACAGTTCTAAACCAGGCTTGTGCAGGTTGGTTGGGGTGTGTCTGGTTCCTTTAGCAAATGTTTGGTTTGACTTCCATGGGATTATAGAAGTATGTGACACTTGAGAGTGTAATTGGCTTTCTTCATTGGGATGTGCTGTGAGGAGCTCCTTGTCCTAATTAGACAATTCCTGATTAACTCCTGAGAGCAGCTTATTGCTGATCTGAGACACTTAAACACTTCAGGGGATTATTGCAGCTTAACTGTGTTAGGGTCATCTTAAAGTCTTTACTGATATCTCTATAAACAGTTTGGAGCTCCAGAGCTCACCTGCCCATTAGAATTGTACCTGGACAATAAACAGCCATTGAGCAGACCATGAAATGTGAGCAAATCAGAAAGTGTGCAGTCACCTATGACAGCAGGTTGCTTTTTGAGGTGGTGTATCTGCACTGTGACATTATTGAGACATTTCAGAGAGGATCTTTTGTATCTCTTAATCAAAAATTGAGTTAAAGAGTTATTGGTCCATGTTCTATCTAATGTTCAGTATGTGATGTTGCTGCTGCTCCAGAGAAGCATCTCTGCTTCTGTTAGGCTGGCTGGAATATTCCCAGCTTTCTCTGGAAGTACCTCTGGGTTTGTGACAGCAGCTGAAATGTGTTAGAGCTCCTGTAAAATGGGCTCTGTGATTTCTTACTGTCTCTACCAAATTGCTCAGATTCTGAGCATCTCTTAACAGCAGCAGAAAAGGTGATGTTTCTCCACAATCTCTGACAATTATTTTTGATGATTGTTTGTGGTGGGATTTTTTATTTTTCCCTTAAGGATTTGATGGTGGGATGAGGGTCTCTTGGGCTTGAGGGAGGAGGTTATGTTGGCCATAGGGACTGCAGACCACATCCACCCATGGGTGAGGCTCCTCCTGGCCTTGTTCTCAGCTGCCTGTTCCACCTTTCTATTGGATTCCGAGGTCTTAGCAGATCACTAATAATTAAACTTCCCTGGCCTAACTTTATGCATATTTTATATATGAAATAGAACTATTTGTACTTTTTTAATGTGAGTATAATTATGTGTCTTGGCTATGGGAAGGGTTGCCCTTTTTCTCTCTTCTGTGCAGGGATTATTCACATTTGCATAGAATCTCTTAGTCAAGTAAAAGCTAATTCATCAAGCCAGTGTTATGTGCTGCACTAATGCAATTTGTCTCTTTGAGGAGACTGCAGACAAGACTGTTCTTATTGCTGGGGGTCACTAGAGTTAGCATACAGTTAGCATAAAAATCCATTCAGAACAAAACTCAAACTTAGATTTTATTTAATTTTTATCCCCCCAGATTGCCTATGACTATCTAGTTTTCATTTATAGAATAAAATAAACAAATCCCATGGCCTGATGTTTACACGATGCACAGAGTGCCTGGGTCTTGCTGGCCTAAGCATAATTATAACCAAGCAATGCTTGTGTTTTGTCTATTTTGAGCCCAATCTGTTTTTGTCAGGGCCTATGCTCTCTCATTTATTTGTACATATAAAAAATGCTGTTGCATAGTAGTCTTAACTATTTGGGTAGCAGTACCCTATTTCTTCTCCATACAAATTTTTCTATGGCCTATTCTGGTCTAGGTTCCAGCAGTTTCTTTGCAGAAGACATAAATATTATTTTCTAATTACATGTAACCATTATCTCAAAGCTTATAGTTCTGTTTGGATAACAACTGTAACCGGGGCCACTCTACATTCTAGATGTTTTTTGTCATTTTTGCATGTGAAAGATAAGAGAAATATAAGCATTATGAAATATTAAAACGGGAAGGTAAAGTAGTAAAAGGAATCTTAAACATTTATCTCAGTGAAACTCTAATGCTAATTTATTTTTCAACCTATTGCAATAAGCTTATGTAAAGGATTTGAAAGTGAAAGCAGAATGGCAGAGTAGTTACCTGTAATTTACCTCAGCTCAGCTATGCAAGGACTACAAATCCCTTGGTGTTTTTGAAAGCTGTAAAATTATTAGGAAACATGATAGCTTTTCCTGTCAAAATTAAGTAGTTATGGGTTGCGATTTCTATTTTTACTCTTGTGCTGTGTTTCATTTTGATTCTGTGCCAACAGGCTTCCAAAAATTTGGAAGTGTTGTAGTGATCTTCATTATTTGGTAATTGCATAAATACACTCGCGTCTTTCACCCACATAAAATTAACACAGCTGAAGGACTGAAAAGATGAACTAGAAAAGAGATTTTCCCCAGGATGAATGTGGAGGTGCTGAAGATATTTTCAATCTCACTTATTTGCCTTGAGTGGCCGTGGTGCTGCAAGGGTTGCATGGCCCCTTAGCTGAAGTGTTGGAGTGGTTTAAAGTCCTGATGTCAGCTGGGAGTGGTGACTTCAGGCACCAAATGGCTGTGCCCAAACACTCTTGACTCTCCTTGGCTCTGCCCACATCAGGAGCCACAAAGACAGTGACCCATCCACAGTAATGTCAAGGACGTTCTCACAAATCTCTTCTAGAAAATTGTTTCTCCAATGATTTAATCTATAGTGCAAACTAAAAAGGAAACTTCTATGAAACATGCATTCACAGGAGAACTATTATTTGATCCTGAATTACTTCATAATGTCGATTTTGGACTACTAATTCAAGGAGAAAAGTGTAATCTTTAAGAATCAGTTTTAATTCACTGTTATTAACATGATCCCCCCTTTTAAGATGATTCTGGAATGAAGCACCTCCTTTTCTCCTCATCAAAAGTGCAAAGTGTGTATGAAGTGAGCTATTTTGGGGTTGGCTATGGATTAAAATTCAGAAGGGTGGTTATTAGCTTTTGATATTTTCTTGGAAGTTGATGCTGTTCTTCCCCATTCCCCTTCCCTGAAGGTTGTAGAGAATGCTGTGCTTAGCAGAATAATAAAAATAAAATAAACACCTGCCCTCAGATTGGTTCTATGATTGGTACTGCAGCAAAATAGGGGGGAAAAAATCCTATCAAAGTGCTCTTTAATCTGTCAGATGTGCAAGTTTGAGACAAAAAGCAGAAATGTGGTCTGCATAGTCACCTTACACAAGGTGTCAGTTATGAAACTCGAGTTCTTTTTGAAAAACCCTGGACAGCCATTAGTTCTCAAAGGATTTGGCAACTCTTCACATGGATGCAAACTTGCAAAAGGTGTTCTGTGAGGATGTATAGAAAGACAGATCCACAACCTGTGGACCTGTACATCTGTTATTGAGTTCTGCAAAGTGGGAACAATGACCTATTCCTGTTCCACAGAACAGTGATAATTTTTGAGGCACTGGTCAGTATGTAAGGACAAAAAATTCTCATTAAATGAATCAAAAGAAAGGCAAAATAATTGTAGACAATAATGAGACCAAATATACTTTAGAAGTATTGTTCAGCTAAGAAAGTGCAAATATTTTACTGTGGAGTGCTGGACCCTGGAGTTGCTGTGTAAGAGAGTATAAGTTATGTCTTTGGTTTATGGTTCAAGACCACCCAGTGAGCTCCTGGTAAGTGGGGAATGAGTTGCAGAGGCCTTGTTTCTGAAGGCTGTATTATGTCTTGCCTTGTCTCTGTGTGGTCACCTATACTTGTGTAAATACAGTAATGAGCTACATCCTCTGTGCAGAGGAGTAATGGGACAGGATGCAAGCAGCAAAGAATTGGTCCCTCTATATCCCATTCCAGACAACTCCCAACGTCCTTGTGGCCATGTCCACTCCACAAGGACAATGTTTTCCTTTATTTGCCTTTCCTTATGTCAGTCTCTCGTGTTTCTCCATTTTCTGTGTTGCAGCAGACCAGTGTTAACAGCTGTAACCACAGGGAAAGTATAAAGCCAGCTATTACTGTCAGCTGAAATCTCAGATCTCACCACATTGCTTTCCTAGGTATGTAAGGAAATCCACCTTGGGTTTAAACAGAGCTCCAGGGCTGGCATTCCAGTGCATTCAGCCCAGACATTTCTCAGGGCATGGCAATTGCATGGGAAGAGCACGTGCTGTGTTGGCTGCAGTAGAGAGTGCCAAAAAAGTGCAATTAGAGCACCTTACTGGCACAGGAACAATTGCAGTTTGAGTAATGATTTCTCTTATTGAATTAGAAAAGACACTCTTATGGATGCATCCAATCAGGGATAAAAGCTAAGGTGAATTATCTAAAACCATTGTATTTTTTTTCCTTTGGAATCAGCTCCATTTTTGTTTAGGTGCAAGATTTCTTGAGATCAGCTTAATCCTTTGATTGTGTATCACGCACCTGCCGAGTTATACAGAAAAAACCAGATCTGTTAAGAATCTCCTTTCTCAGGTAGGCTCATATCTCTGCCCACTTAAAATTAGCAATCTTTCCTAATGTAGTCTCCACTCTGACAGTAAATGAATTTGCTGTTTATTCAATTTCTGTCAAACCACTTTGGTTCTCTGAGTTTTACCCATCCTCTCTCCTGTTCTGCACTCCTACATCCTCCTTAAACATGATGATGTACACTTGGCCATAACAAGGGGCAAGTTTAATTTGTGCCATGCTCCAGTGTGTGCCAATTAATTGTCAAATTCTTGAAGCAGAATTTTCCTAATGCCATGTTTCAGCTACATGTTCAAATAAAGTCACATGTTCTTGAGTGAGCAACACTGACTCTGTCATACAGGCCTTTTTGCTTATTTTCCCCTTTTTCTTTTTTTTTTTTTGTCTTTAGATGGGGACCACTTTATAATTTTATGTAGTGCAAGCACACAGTAGTCAGCTAATCCCCTTATTTGAGGGCTGTTTTCCTGTGCACCATTTTGATCCTTTATAGTCTCAGTGCAAACACGTCAAATGGAAGAGTCCTTAACAGTGAAAAATCGCAGTTTCGATTGGAGCTGAATCATATGGATCAGCCGTCAGGATCCGGGGAGGATGAGGTGCTGCAGCTCAATAAGCACTGCGGGTGCACATGACCCTGGCTTGGGGTGCCCATCCATCACTGGGTGATTGATACCACACCCACAGCTGCCCTGTAGAGTAAAACACCCCCCAAGTGAAAAGATCTGAACTCTTTACAGGATAGCTCAGAATGAAAGAGTCATCTCTGCTGTTTGCAAACAGCATTGCAAATTATGGTATTGACATAATATAGAATATTCCAAGGAGAAGAATCCCTGCATGAGCTGTCCTACACAGCAGCTTTGAGCCATGTGCTTCATGGGTTTGTGGTTAAAATTACCAATCATGTTTGTAGACATTGTTTGATATCACTCTCCTTGGCTCATCTTGTTTTTGACTCAAGAACCTGAGAATGTGCTGAAATATGAAAAACATGAGAGTACAAAAGCAGCATGATGTTCTCTTGGTGTGAAGAAAACAGAAACTGATGGATCTGCTTATGAAGAACTTCAGACTGAAATGCAGTTAAATCATGAGGGTGGACAGCCTGGTAAGCAGTGCAAGTCTAGGGATATAAATTCTCATCTTGGCCAGAAGGGCAGGCACTTTCTCTACAAAATATGTAAAAGAACAACGTGTTTCTTTAGATTTCATCCCCTGTTGACTGCAGAATTTAAAGCAATAAAATTCCCTGGGGGACAAAAACCTGGGCACCTCTATCTTTCCAATGCAATTCAAGTCAAATGCCGTTTTTGCTTCATTCTGTAAATAATGAAAACAGTGATGTGTGCATGTGCACGTCTCCAGTTACATCTAATTATTTCTCTCTAAGTACAATGGGGTAAATTAGTCACTGGTGGAGATATGCCTCTTCTTGAGCTTGGAATTTTGTTCTTGGAATTAATTGGCCAACAATGCTTTTGCCGAATCTTCTGTTTCCTGTCCTACCAGAACTCTGGGGGGGCCCAAGAGTTTTGCTGTGAATATCAAACAGAGCTGCATTGCCAGAAAGGACATCATGGGAGGTTAAAATTTGTGGGAATTAAGGTACATTCCATCATTTGAGGTCAGAGGGCTGATTTCAAGGTCTTGTCTTGTTTTATTTGCCATAGGATCATGGCTTTGGGCACACTCCTTGCAGATAATAACCTGCAATTATAAACCTTTAAATGTTGTGGGCATTCAATTTTTTTTCCTATATAATTTACTTACCCAGAAAAGCTTAGCTCAAATCTCATTTACCATCTGGAAATCTGTGTGGTCCAGCTCTTCACTGCATTATTGAATCCAAGAATGCAGAAGGTAACAATAAATTCCTTGAAAGCAGAATATACAGCACAGGGGCAGGGATACAGTCCTCTTGTAGCCAGATAAAATTGGTTGCCCACTTCTGCAAGCTTTCCTCAAGGAAATTAATTTTCTTTCTCTTGCCAGTTCACAGAACTCCTTAATTGTGAAGCAACTGAATAAATTTTGTAAGAGGTACGAGCCTCAGGGTTACCAGCACTCCAGTCTGAACTTCAAGACTTCATGTGATCTGTCCTTTTCTGTCTCTTGGGGGCAACAAAAGCTGCTGCAAACTGCTGCTCTTGTTCAGCCTGAGGAAAAACTTGACCCAAATGTCCTGCACGTGTTCTGATATCACCCCTTGATCAAGCCCCTCTTGATGCACAGAGTGAGTGAGGAGGGGGTTCAATGAAACTGGCTGTATTTATCTTTGTGCCCACGTTGATGAATGGCCAGATCAGCCTGGGTGTGTGGTTCTTTCAGTTTGTTCAGCTGTGGCTTCTAGACTCTTCCTGTTTCCTTGATAAAATCAAGGATAAAACTGGCTTATGCTTTTCCTCTCTGTCCACCTTGTCCTTGCACGACCATGAAAGCTGAAGGAGGAGTTAAAAAGCATAACTTGATATTGATTTATTTATTTTAAAATATGACCAGGGAAGCGGATGTCCTCTTGTAGTTTATAAAAATATATTAATTGGCAATCTTGACTCATACGGACCGTGAATGGGAAATTCACCTGTCAGCAAAGTTTGAAGGGTGCTCTAGGAACAAGTATGCCTGCAGAATATAAAGGAAAAACAGAGCTTTGCATCAATCTGCAGGGCTTAGGCTGAGCTGTGGCAGTCCTTCCACTCCCTCCTCCCCTCAGGGTCTCACCCTTCACAAACACAGGGTTCAGAAACCCACCCACACAACTCTCCTGCCAGGGTGCCGTGCATGGGGGGAATGCCATGGTGACAGAGAGCTCTGAGCTGCTCCTGCTGAGCTCCTGGGTGAAGATCCATCACCAGCTGACTGATATGTGACCCACAGGTACCACATATGTTACCTAATGACCAGTCACTTAATTATAGGCTAGGTGACACGTTTATAAGGGTGAACTTTAGAGTGCTATTAGGGAATGGACAGATGAACTATACCAGCTCCCCTCCGGGTAGATTTCACCCAGACTCTTCTGCCTCTGTGGACCCATTACACAGTAATTAGGGTGGTTTTTAAGTAGCATGCAAGGAGTTAAATGACTAACTTTATTATTGCTTCATTTGTCACTGTGGTAAGTGCCGCTTTGGGGGAGGTGGATTGGAAGAAAGGGAGAGAGAGAGAGAGAAAGAAAGAAAAGAGAACATGAGTTGTAAAGCCTCTTCTTTCCTAAGTCCACATGTGGAGAACAAGTTGAAGAAGAAAAGTGGACTGGACTGGAGAAATCTTTGAACAGTCTGGTTTTTTGCTTTAATAATTGAAATGCCCATGAAGTGGTGTCAGTGATGATGGTGGTGTATTGTTAAAATGGTGGTTTTGTACCAATAGTTTCCTTTATAATCCTAAGAAGAAAATCTGTATTTTGTGGGCATGTTTTGAGTCACTGAGGTCTTTTATGTGTTTTTTTTTAGTTTTTCCTATAGAAAGAAGTAGATGAACACAGAGCAGAGATACAGGACTCTCCATCTCCTCTAAGCTGGAACATAATCACATCTTTAAAGCAAGTTGCTTGGCCCTCTGTCTCATGTGGTGCTGTAGGGTTGTCTGGTGTCCATCCTCACTGATGTTGTGGCAGCTGCTGCAGTTGTTTTCTTGTTGGAGTGTGGCAAAACTCCAGCCCTGCCCTTCTCGTGAGCCTTTGATTTAGCAACAGGGTGAGCATGTGCTGATTTACTGGCTTCTCTCACGCACACTCGAGTCAAGGACTCAAATATCCACAATTACAGCCTGTCCTTTGCTTCTGGGTTACTGGGGAAGAATTCACCTTCTCTGCAGTCTTTGTGTTAGATGTGTCAGTTTTTGGAAAAATGTTTTTCTAATTAATTGCATGGGGATTTTGTTGCAGAGGGGAAATGAATGGTCCTCTTCATTAATCTGGGTTTAATGTCCAATTGTTCTTGAAATCTTAAATGTAGCCTTGAAGCATGGAGTCATGTGAGTCACTTGTTGGTTATAATGCCAGCTGGTTCTTTGCAGTGTTTATATGTGGAGTGGCTGCTTGAGAACAGATTTTTACCCTCAGTTTCCTTTCTTTCACTCAACTGAGTCTCTTTTCAGGCAGGAATAGTTGGAGGAAAAAGCTGCAGGGAAGATTTGCCTTGTTCTTTAGGAGATAATACTCGCTGAAGGGTATTGCTAATTGAAGGGAAGGAGATAAGTTTGAACTTCTCAACCTGTGCTTTGCCCCAGCTGGCTGGGAGCCAGTTCTGATCCAGGAGCAATGGAGGTGCTTTAGCCAGTGATGTGTAAGAGCTACTGTGTCCTGCTAGGATAAATGCAAGTGAGCTGGATGTAAAGATAATTTTTTGTAGAGTTTTATATGCTCCAGTTGATTGATCAAGGGGAACACAGCTATGCCCCCACTGTACCTGTGCTGCAATGTACCTAATTTTCTGGGAAAGCTGAGGCCTTGGAAGTATTAAATGTTTCATTAAATTGGCCACAACCTTAGTTCAATTCAGTGGGGCTCTTGTCTCTTCAGGATCAGCCTTTTGGCAGAGAAAAATGTGATCACTGATACCAAAACCCCTGAAAGTTGGCATTATTTTTTCACTTAATTGTGGCAGTGATTACTGCTAGCATTTAAAGGTTTTAGAAACATTTGAAGATTCTTTGCCCTTTACTGCTTCTAACCTTTGTTTATGAAAATGGTAATGAGAAGGAATTAAATGTTAAAAAAATGTTTTAGGAGTTTTTCCTTCTCTCAAAAAAGCCCTGAAAACCAAACCATGCAGAAATACCTAGCTGAGACTGGGCAGATGGAAAACACGTGGAGATCTCAATCAGGTTTTGTTCACCAGGACATCAAGGCAGACATGGATTCTCTCCCTCCTCCACCCTTTAATGTGCAGTTATTAGGTACAGTATATTTTTCTTTAAATTGTATTTTCAGCCCTTCTAAAGGAGCAGGGATGTACTTAGGAGCACCAGCTGTTCAAACTATTTGATGATGACTACCAAAGTGTTGTTTTATTTCAACTACTTTCTTCTTTCCTTGGGTTATTTTGGGGTGGGATTTAGAACCCAGCCATACGTGCCTGCTGCTGTTTTTGTCAGCTTTTGCAGCTTTTACATCAAAGCACCATGAGTCTGCTGTGGGTTCCATTTCATCTGTACATCCCACAGCCCACCTTTGTCAAGTGGAAATTGTGGATCCTTTATTGGAAAGCAGAAGTTACCACAAAACATCACCATGAAGTAGCCAGGCTGGGCATGCCTGGGCTGCCACAGCAGCTGGATATGCAGCTGGCAGGGTGACATGTCAGTTTGTTTAAATAAATGCAATAGAAACAGTTTAAGGTAGATTGGAATGTACCTCACCTTCCAGCTTTTTTTCTCAGTATGGTTTTATCAATGTGCTGGTGGCAAAGCAGAGCTGCTGGGAGTTTCACGAAGCTCCTGTGTTCAGCTGAGTTCTAAAAAACTCAGCTCTGGAATGATGAACACCAACAGTTCAGCTTTATGGAGAGGTGGCTTTGCAACCACCTCCAGCTTCTGTGCTTGCTTTTTAACTGGCCTCTCCTAAATATATTTAATATTTTATTTCTATTTCCTTAAAATATGAACGTTTTTTGCCCTGTAGAAGAGTGTTCGTGGAACATGGACCTAATTCTGAGCTCAAGTAGCTGCACTTTAAATTCATTCTAAGATTTTCACAGTGTCCTCACTAAAACCTTTGGCAGAGTTTTCCATTTTGGCTTCTTTGAGTTTGGATTCTACCTTTTATACTGGGAACTCTGCAGAGACAGAAATCCTTTCAGAGCTGAGATCAAAGGGAGCACAGACTGAATGCCATTGCTGTCTGCCTTCAAACAAACAGCACATGACCCCACACAAACAAACCAACCAAGCTCTTATGGTAGTGTAACTCAATCAAATCCCTTAATCCATGGGGAAATGCTGTGTTGGACCTTGGAGTAACTGCCTCTCTTGCAGTGTGTAGTTGGACCTGGTGTTATCCTCACTGCTGCTCTCATCCACAGTGGCTGTCTTGCCACTCATTTCCCAGAGCAGTCTGACCCTGGAGTTCCCAGGTAGCTCTTTTAGCTGCTCTTGACCCCAGAATACCAATATTTCCAGCTCTAGGGTGAAGATCCAGCAGGGCAGTGTGATTTTGGGCAGCAAAGTGCACGTGGGGCAGGATATTGGAGGTGAATGGAGCTCTGGGGATGAACCTTCACTTTGTGCCGTCTCTTACGATACCAGTGCTTCCAGAGCAGTGTGAGCACATCCACTGACCTATTGTAGGGAGATTTCTTCTCTGGGAGAAGGGAGAGAAGGCTGTGGTGTGGTTGGTGCAGCTGGAGCACATCTGCCCACAGGAGCTGCTCAGCAGCTTCCACCTGCCCCACACTGAGTCCCCCTGGAGCAGCGGAGCCAGGGCTCAGCTAAGGAAAAATCCCCCAAATTATCTGATCTCCCTGAATTGCTGTCACTGGAAGGGGATTTGGTTCTAGCAGTGCTGCATTGTCCACTGGCAGGTGTGGATCAAACAGGTACCACCAGGATTCTCATAAATATCCTGTGGCACGACATGATTGATTTCAGCTGTCAGCTATGATTAGGTGACTCTTGGGAGCTTTGCTGTAAGAGAACCTCAGTTTTAGATGTATAAAAGCTGCTTTCTTAAGGCCTATAATGTAATTGTTTTTCTTAATTTTTTTTTTTTTTTTGATCATATTGAGATGACTTCAGGAGCAGATTAGAGTAATTTTCTCCCAGAAAATACTGAAAAAGCAAGAATTAAAAAGTTGTTGGAAAACTTCAGTTTCCAGTTGAAAAAGTAAAAACTCTTTCAGTCACAGCAAAATACCAGGAAATAAATGTTTATGTGTTGGTCTGATATTGCAAAATCATTGTAATCCCTACCCTTATTCCCAAAATAACATTGAGTTCTCCAACAAGTTATAGGTGGAAATATTTCCAAAACTCTTACAAGTTTTTGAGTGTAACTGTCATTGAAGGTTTTTTTTTTAAAAAAAACCAATGAATTATGGCATTCTTTGAAAAGTGTCCATCTTCAAATTAAAAACATGTAAAACTTGATGTCACAGATGATTTAACATAAACAAATGATTTTAAAGAAAAATAATTTTGCATTAAAAGATTTTGAGCATTGAAAAACCATAACTTCTCTTACACTTGAAACTTGTTTTGATATACTTAACAAAACAGCAGGGAATTTCAAATTTCTGCCATCAGATTGGACTCTTTACAGATGTGCAAAATTAAATTCAAGATTTCTCATGGCAGCAGGTTTTCATTTTATGTTTGGAATGTGTGAAATGATCTTACTTTTGCCCATAGCCCTAACATTAGAGATGGTGGGAGTGCCCAAAGTCCAGGTGAAACCACCTGGGGTAACTGATACTTCTAAATTTGTGTTGCTGGACATCGAGGGAAGCTGATGCCCATTAATGAACTTGGCCAAACAATTAGTAACGACCTTCCAGGCTCAATTCTATGCTGAGTGCTGCAAATCCCTCAGCTGTTTGAAACACTTCCACATCCCAAGGTTGGATTCAACCTTAAAAATTATATAGCTTACCTTATACAAATTAATTAAAGTGGATTTTCCCTTGCTGCTGGCAAGGTGAGTGGGACAGGAGGGAGGGCACACTGCAGCTGCTGGGGCGGCTCTCTGGAGGTGTGGAGAAACCCAAACCACGCAGCACCACCAGGAAATTCCATGGCTGAGCTGGAAGCTGGTACCCAGGATCTTTAGGGTTGGGAAATTAATTTCAGATGACTCTGAAATTTGCCTCCTAGATGAAGAGTCCAAGTATTCTGAAATGAGCGTGTAATTTAAAACAGCGCGGGGTATTCAGGGAATTAGGAGCCAAAAAAATAGTTGGGGTGTGGGTGGAGAAAAAATGCATTCAAAAACTGTGATTTAATGAAGAAAATCAAGGCCAAGAGTGTTGACAGGAAAATTCAGGCAGTTATCAGGTCTAAGGGTGTCAATGAAATAATTAGAAGCACTCAGTATGAAATGACCTTTGCTGTGATGGACGTGGGGCTGCCCTACCACTCTGTGCTGCTTTTAAACAACAGCATCAACAGCAGCGTTTGGACTGGGCCAGGACTCACAGGAGCTCTGTGCTGGCCTTAATTTTATTATTTCAGCCAGGTACTCCATTTCTGAGGCCAGTCTTTAGTGCTGGCCTGGGAAGGAAAGCCATGTTTCACCTCCTGCTCCTGCTGCCTCTCATGCAGGAGTGCTGAGGGCAGGAGATGAGGGTGGGTGAGAAGGTGCAGTGAGTGAACTGGAAAGGGAGATGGGTTACTGTCCCTGCTCTGCTCTCCTTCCTTGGAGAAGGTGCCTGTTCCATCTGCTCTTCTTGGGACCAAGTCCTGCCTATCCCCAGCTCTACAGAGAGTTGATGGCTACTGTTTTCTGTTTTTATGTATTTTATCGATATATCAGATCATACTGTCTCATCATTGGCTTCACCACTTTTGGGTGAACGCCCTAAATGAGATGGGAAAGCTTCTGGGCCTCAGTTCCATCTCAGCACTTCCCTGTATCCTTGTGGGGAATGAGCCAGGATGAACATCAGAGCCAGCACAGGAGGGTGTGGAATAAATTCCAGCCAGGAATGAGTGGAATCAAACAATGTGGGCCTGAGGATGGGTTTGGAGATACTGAGTAGGTTGCAGTAAGGTCCAGCTCCATGATTCTTGCACCTGTCATACAAAGGAAGTTGCCTTGTGTGCTGTTACCTACTTGATAGAAACTCTCAGCAAAATTAATTTCTACTCTAACTGTTGATTCCAAGAAGGAAAATAAATTTGTATTCAAACTTAACGGCATTTAGGGAAAAAATAAATATTTGGAAGCATCTAGAAAAAACTTGCTTTTGAGAAAAGTCGAATGCATAGCTTTAACCTCTGCTGTAAATCATCTCACCCCTCTGGGGTTTGAACTTTTATCAATTTCTGAAAATGAGCTTCAAGTCTGTTCTATATTGATCATCTACTCCATGTCAATAATAGCTGTTGTGAAGGTGAGCCTTGCTTGAAATTCACGTTAATGGTATTCATGGAGGAAGGCGAGAGGGGATGTGTGTGTACAGTTAGAGATTTATTTCAAATTCTCCAGTTAAAATCTTTACAAGTAGTAGGTTGAACATTCTTTATGATGTTGCTGTTCCTTAGGCCTTTGATCCTCCAGATATGTTACTCAAAAGCAATTTTAGTTTTTATTTTAAATCAAAATATCCCAAAGAATTATTTCTTGTATCGTATTTGTAATTCTGTTGAGCATCCCAAAAGAAAAAGATAAAGTCAACCAGAGTCTGGTTAAAATCTCTTACAGAAAAGTTTAAATCTACCACAGCTTTCAAAGCCCTGTTACAGGACTTCAAACACAGGCCATTAACTATTTGATTTTAAGGAAAAGAAAGAAATATCCACTTATGGAACTTTTTGAAGTTCTTATTGCTGAAAGTTAAACACTTGGATTATAGAAAAGATTCCATCCATTTTTCTTATTTCCTAAACAATTGTTTTTCAACCAGAACATAGAAAGCCTGGAAAGACAAATATCCACAGAATTTCTTTCCTTAATTTCCTTACAAATTTTAAACCAAATGATCTTTAACCAGCATTTATTGGAATTCCAACTGAAAATATAACATTTGCTGCCCTTCTGAGCTGCTTTTTTTTTGCCACTTCCAATATTGACTAAAAAACCAGTTATGAAGCTGTTCTGCTGCTCTATTTTGAGCCCTTTATAGAAGAGTTCCCACAAATGTGGGGGAACCCATCTTTGTGATAGAATTTCATGTAGTGATTAACCAGACTGCAGTCCTGGATTGGGGATCTGTTGGGCATGGGATAAATGAGATTAACCCCCCTTGATAAGGGATGTCTGGTGTTTGACATGTCTGCCATATAGTCCATTCACAGCAAAACAATCTGTAGAGGGGGTGTAATTTTTTTTTAACTGAAGGAGAATTTTGCAATTACTTTTCCACTTTCCATTTTCTGAAAGCAAATAAACAAAATCCTGAGTACTTTTATTTAAATTTTTCTTCTGCCCCCTAAATAGGTTTATTGTTGTTGTTGCTGGTGTTATTAAGAGATGAGTGCCAGTCTCTTTTCTGTGCCTGACAAAAGCCATTAAAGTGGTGGTTTGGAAAGTGGGGAGCAATGTTTGTTAACAAATAGCAGAGAACTTGTTTGATATTAACTTCTGGGAGAATTGATCAGGGATTGTCCTGAAGTGTTGGGAGTTTGTGGAGGTCTCCCATGGGGTTGCTGAGCTGATGGCAGAAAATTGTGTATGAGTTTATAGAAGGGGAATTATAGGGCTACAAATACATGTACATTTGGTATATTATATATAATCTATTTTTGTATGTTATAAATAATGCATTATAGGTTTGTATGTATATAAAAGTTTACAGTACATCTTTATATATATATTTATGCTCATTGATCTGCATATTACAAAACCAACATTGTCACAAAGTGGGGTTGGATTTTACATAATCTGTGAAAGGAGTTAATTAATTGTGAATCGTTTCTCCTGCAAGTCCACGGTGGAGAGCCCTGTGGTAAGAGATGTCATCCCAGCAAATCAATGTTTCATTAGCATGTGTATGGGAGATGTCTGTTCTGCTTTGCACATAAAATGAAACAAGAGCTTTCATCTCCCTCTCTGCCTCACTCTGCCTTTGAGAGGGAATAAGTGGCTTTGTTCATTAAACTCCAAACTTCCACTGCTGTACGTCCCCCTGTGCTTTTTTTCTCTTACTCTAAAGCTCTCAATCAATTTAAAAGGAGAGAACCTCTATTAAGGACAAGTGTCAGGTAAATGTTTATTTCCATAATGCATTTATTAAGGTATAAATAGAGGGAAATGTTGCTGCAAGGATTGGAATTTACTTTCCATATTTGTGCTCATGAACTTCTGCATTGAAGTTTCTGCAGAAAAGTCAGGCTATTTGCAGTACTGATTTTCAGCATCAGGCAGACTACTGAAGGCACAATTATTTGCATCTTTTAGTCTGAAGTCTAGATTTTGGCAGTACTATTTCCTACACTTTCCAAGTTCAGTCAATAATTTTAGGGAGGAGGGCAAATGGCAGCAATGTTTATACAGGTCAGGTGATGCATCTAATGAAATTAGACTTGAAATATGTCAGCTATGTTCCAAACATGAAGAAGATATTGCAAGAAGGGAGTTTCAGTCTTTTCCTGCTCAGCACTGGTTTGTTTCAAAGCCTTGCCAAATGCATTTTATAACATGCTTGTCTATCCTCAGCTGTCAGAATCTGAACAGCCTAACTCTAACACCACCTAGATTTTGGACTTGATGAAATTATAATTATTAATGGCATTATTTATAATTATCCCACTAACCAACTGAGTAGTGGTTTGGTGTACAATCTCAAGAACATGTCTTACTTGGGTTAACTACAGAAGGGTGTGTTTACTCTCCTTTTTGCTTGGTTATGTAGATATAAATCAAGGTATATCATAAAGCATTTACCTATTTTAAGTATTCCTTGTGACATTACAATTAGGCCAGTCCACCATCACGTAAGTAAACTAGCTGTGACTCTGAATAATTTGGTATCATTCTTAGCAGCCACATTTCTGATCCTTTTTTTCCATTATTATTGTGGGTTTCAACTCATTAACCAATTATGGGTCCATTAGCAAGATATTGATATTGTATGCACTGGTGCTACTTGTCATGACTTTAGATTTTGCATTACCTGTATATTTTCTTCAAAGCCCAATTCCTGGGTTCATGTTATTAATAAGATTCTTAGCTGCATCTTAAATAAATTCCAGACCCGCAGGCTCTCCAATGTAGATGTGTAACTCAAAAGTGCCCTGGAAGATTAAAAAATAAAAAGCAAAGAGAGTGAGTCTCAAATCTCATGATTTTCAGGGCATAATTCTATTATTCTTGAATCCATTGGTTTGGCAATATTTTTCTTCTAACTGAACAAACATTAAATACCCGGGTTTGTGTCTTGGATCTGCTTTCTTTGTGCAGTGTGTGTTCACTGTGCTGATAAGATAAGAGTGCTGAGGAAACCTAGAAGAACAGTTTTTTCCCCCTTTCCTGTATTCTGCTTCTGGGAAATAACTAAAAGTCTCAGCCCTAGCTAGAAGTTTGGCTGATACACAGATATTTAATAGCAAGTTTTCAGAATGAGGCCCTACATATTCCCAAAAACAATTGCAAAATAGTTCCATTCTTTTAAGTGCTTCACTCCTTAGCCCTCTCCACACAAGGTACATTTTGAATTCGTTTGGCTGGGGCCAGGTAAGTCTTAGAGGAAGAGCTGATCCTCATGGAGGCAGAGACACATTTGAAATGCAGATGTTTAAAATTATTTGGCTTTTGGCTTTTATAAAGGCTGGGGAACCTTTGACCTGTTCATGCTTAGGTGTCTGCTTTGGCTTGAAATGTTTGGAGCAATGAACAGGGAAATCACCCTGGTACTGTGCCTTCTTCAGAAGTCTTCTTCTTGGAGCATGTCCATTGAGAGGTTCTATACCCAGACCTTATAAATCTGTCTGCATATGTTTAACTTGAGTAAGAGGGATCTTAATTCACTTGCTGATATTTGCCTTCTCTTTGCAGACAGTAGTTTCATAGACTGGCTTCTTGATTGCCTCTTTTCTCACTTTCTTGAGTAGTTGCTCCTGATTTTGTGTGACTGAATTGAACTCCTTGGTCTTGTCAAAGAGATGCTGCAGTTGAGCCTGCTTCTGATCCAGGGGGAATTTTTCCAGGTTGGGGAAGTACAGTAAGTTTCTTCCTATCCCAAACAGGCACCTGTGGCTCAATAATTAGATGGAAAATTGAAGATCTTTGACAAGATCAAAATCTTAGCACCAGGTTCTACTCCACCTAACTCAAAAACACCACGTGTTTGTTGACTGAAGCTTGATGGTAACAATGCAAGTTTGGAAACAAGGACTATTAATTAACCACAACTGTATTACTGGATGTGTGTGTGTGTGTATGTGATTAGCAAAGCAGATATTTTTGTGTATGTGGCTCTACTTACTTGCTCATGAAAACTCCCCACCATTTTCATCAGCATATTAAGGTTAATTAAAACGAATTCTGTTTGTATTGACTGCCTTCTCACGTATGCCAAGTTTGTGCGAATCAAGTGTGTGGCCGGGGCCTTCTACCCTATAAAATCCATAATGTTTGCTTTTCAGAGCTGGGGGAAAAAAGAATCAAAATTGCAGGCTGTTTGAAATTTAAATCAGAGCAATGCTGGTCAATAGTATCAAGGTTATGGTGCCCTGGAAGGTTTTGATTGGGGGCTGCCAGGTGTGTGCTGGGTGACAATGACATTAAAGGTCAGGTGAATGGAGATTTAAGGTTTAATTTTGGTTAATGTGGGATTCCTGGCTGAAAAAAAAAAATAATGGAGCAGAATCACAGAGTAGATTTGTAGAGGTTTCTGGATGGTGCCAAGGGAGAGCACAGGCCCAGGGTTTGCACTCTGCTGTTGGCAGGATTCCCCAGCTGAGATTAGAGCTTTCTTATATTAAGCCCTGAACAAATACATAGCAAGACATAAATGTTGTCCTGAAGGGCTTGCAGCTGTAAGGAATGGCCTGCTAGGCTGTGTGGGGAGGGAAGCACAAGCACAGGAAGGTGGGGTGAGGTGCCAGGGCTGTGTTGCAGGCTGTGACCATGCAGTGAGCTCTCTGCAGGGCTGGGAGTGACCCCAGTATCCCCAACACAGCACCACGACTGCCTGCACTCCTTGCAGTTTCTTCCTGGCTCCTGGAATTCTACCAGATCCTTAAATGGTTACAGACTGAACAGACTGTTTGGGCTTTTGCTTGATCAAACAGCATCTTCATGGGGTTTTATCTGA
Organism: Catharus ustulatus; assembly: GCF_009819885.2. Lineage (NCBI taxonomy): Eukaryota > Metazoa > Chordata > Aves > Passeriformes > Turdidae > Catharus > Catharus ustulatus. Next base: position 10,735,454 of record NC_046237.1, on the reverse strand, counting down.
AGTCCACGCTGATGCAGCAGCCACTGGCAATGTGTGTTACTCCAACAGGACCCTGAGCTTGCCAGAGCTCTCAGGTGGGCCTGGCTGTACCTCTTGCTTGAAGTGAGCTCCTCAGAAAAACATTTTAAATTGCAAAAGATGTGTTTTATTGGACCATGAGCTAAGAAAGTATATAGATGCTTTAAAACAGCAAGAATTCAGATCAAGATCCAGATTTGACTTGGGCTGGCTAAGGCAGACTAAATTAAAGACAATATAAACAAATCTTCCTGTCTTTGCTCTCTCATGCAGATAGATGTTCAGATTTGCTCTGATTTCAGTAATTAATTTGCTTTCTGTGTGGCAACAAGGTCAGGGCAGTCCTTTTTAAGTGCCTATTTCAACTAATTCCATTCAGGAACCCCGCTGTGGGTCCCTCCCTGCTGCTCTCAGCTCTGTCCCTCTTTGCTCCTGTTTGTCTGAGGGTCTCACCCTGTCCCTCCCTCCCTCCCTGCCCTCCAGGGATTGGGCACACTCTGTGTCTGATGGGCTTGGGCTCCTCTCCCACGCTGCCTTCCCCAGCCCAAGGCAGGGTTCTGTGGGACAAGGTGCCCAGCCCCAGCTTTTCAGAGGAGCATCACACACAGCCAGCCCTAAATAAACAGAGCCAGTGCTGTCTGTCACATTTACCATTTAATTTGTCCATGCTGAACTCATGACTAGCACAGTGGGAGGATATGGGCTGATGGCAGCTCTTGCAGCTATTGTTGCAGACTGTCTGCAGGCTCAGGAGAGTCCTTCTACATGGCCTTACTCTTGATTTATGCTCCTTTGGTTTATTCCCCCAGGAGGGAAATCTCTACAGGGTGTAAATCAGATTTTTTTTCCCCTTCTTTTTTTTTTTTGCAGAGACTCTGGCTCATAATTCTTTCAAATGTAAATCTGAACATAATTCTGCAACAAGAATGGGTTCTATGGCTAATCATGTGGCTTCAGGCTTTATATCTCTCTAAAGCTTCAGGCTATTTCTGTAGAAATATACAGAACATCTTCCAAAGCATAAAATAGTAATGTCCTGTATCATCCAATTGCTTTTTTATAAACCCCTAAAAAGGTGAACATATTTTGATTTGTTTAAGTAATGGTTCTGTGATCTAAAAGGAAGGAAAGCAAAATGTAAGAAGAAATTTTTCCCATTAAAGCTGGCTTTTAATCTGCTTCCTTGACAAATGCAGTTGGTACTGATGGTATTTTTCCATTCCTGTCTATTCCCAGTAAGACTGAACGATCTGCTTCTGTCTCTCTCTTGGCTCTGATAATGTTTTTGTACTAACATAACATAATGCCATACAATTAGAAATTATATGTTAGCTGTTAGTCATAGCCCAGTGAGTTTACATTAGACAAAAGAAATTAAATGGGAACCAGAGGAGACCTAGTAAGTGCAGTTTATGTTGCTTTTTTATACTCGGAAATATTGCATTTCTATTGATGAGCATCATTTATGCCTGTATGGGGGAAACTAACAGTGCCACAGGCAAAAGAACCCCTGGTCATTTCTTCCATTTCAAATCTTGCAGAGTTTGTAAATGCAAAGTTAAGGGAGTTTTTCGTCTGTCTTGAAATTGATGGTTTGCTTCAAAATTTTTATTCATGCTCTGAAAGGAAATAGAATTATTTTTAACTCTGATTGTCTGTAACACTAAATGATGCCTTGTAAATTGTTTTGTTCTAGGGAGTGAGGGCTCGTGCTGTCCTGAGGAATTTGATTCCTTGTGTGCTTGTCCTGGTGGAAGCTTCAGCAGGCTTTGCTCAGTGGCACCAGTGGCACTGCTGCTCTGGTGTGATTGGGTGAATTACTCTGTCTTAAAATTGTATGAATTTCTGCCTCTCTTGCTCTGGGTGTGTTCATAATATACTTGTCTTTGCTCATTAAGCATACTTGTGATGGCTTAAGATAAAATAAATTGTGCTATCTTTTTGGTTGAGGTTTCCAAAGTTGCCGTGATTAGATTAACTCCACCCATTGCAAGAGGACTCCCAAACTGTCTGATTGGCTTGGAGAATCTCTGCCCTTACATTTATCTTATGTTTCATACTTCAGTGATATTTGTGTAAGAATAATTTGGATTAGTAGTAATTGCTGACAGAGCTTTCTTAGACTGAGATAATGAGAGTGAGTGAGATACTTGGCTTTTTCCTTTTCCTCTTTTTACTTATTCCTGCCTTGATTTTTTTTTTCTTTTTCCTTGTGTGCATGCAGTTTTTACTGAATGGAGTTCTGTGTAGGTTTTCTCCAGGTGTACCTGGTCATTTGACTCTGTGACTGTGTAGATGCATATATGGACTTTTGTGCAGAAATTAGTTTTTTGAAGAAATGGAACAAGGAGGGTAGTCTGTTGTTTGTTGGCTGCTTGTGTTTCTCACTCTCATATATGTGCAGTAGCTTGTACTTAAAATGTAGAAAATCCTCTCCAGAACAAGAAACTGGTCTTGGAGAGGAGGTGTGGAGTAAGCTGGAAGAAAAAAGAAAAGGTTTTAGGGGAAAGATTGAATTTTTTCAGGTACTTCGAAGACTCCAGAAATGGGCTTAGCTATATAAACTAACACATGTATCCTAAAAATGTTCACCTTGAGGAAGAACCTGAAAAAGAGTGAACAGGACAACCTCTATTCCTAGGTGTAAGGGGAAGAAATGTCTCAAATTTAGCCTATATAGGAATGTAGTAGATATTTCCATTTTCTTTCCTCACAATGTTTCTCATTTTTTGAAATTGCACGTGTATTTATCCTAATTTGATTTTAGTTCAGGATGTTTGCAAGATAGAGTAAATAGCAAATCATTTCTTTCTCAGTGTCAAAGCAAATCTACTAAATGCAATGTTGTGACCCTTTAACAAGTGCTCCAACAGACTTGGGGTACTTTAAAAAAATTCCAAGAGGATGAGGATAATCCTCTGTAATAAGAACATGCACTGGTTTGCATGATCATATTTTAGGAGTGAGAGGAGGAGTGAAGTTTTCTCTAGGGCAGGTGAAAATGGAATCTTTCCCATAAGGGCAGATCAGAACCCAAAGGGTTTAGGAGAGCTGCCACACTCTGCTGTCAGAAATCTGGGATGGAATCTGGAAAAGGATTTTTAGCTCATCCTTCAGTGAGGTCCTTTATTCTGATAGAAGGACAGGTAGAGTGCAATAAATAGTTGGAACTTAAAGGACTATAATTTTTGGAAATTCTGTTAGTATGGTGAATATTGGAGCCATTACATGGTGGTGGTGTAGACTTTGAGTTTAATTCAATGCAAAAGAGTTTCATCTTAGAAACAAGTTTTAAGCCCAGGAAAAAACCCATCACAAAAACAACCCCTGGTTTTGGTGTCTTTTGCTCATTAAGTGTTTCACTTGTAACCATTGCAAGAAAAAGTGGCCTTGACTACCCTGATCTTCTCCCTAAGGTGTCTCCTGACTGCAGCTTTCAGATTGGCAGCTTGGGAAGGGAGGGTTTTGTGGTGGTGTCATTTTAAAGATTCTACAGATTGATTTCCATATGGACCTTTTATCAAAATATGTCGATTTTTCTTACCTTTAATACCTGTATTTGGGGACTAAGATCACAGCAGAGATGTTGTTACTCCGTTGATTCACTGGCCCTGTAAATGCAGTTGTAGCTAAAGGCACAGAAAAGCCTCAGTGCAATTTAGAGCTGCTGCAGGAGAGACAGAAAATAAGAAATGGCTTTTTCCAACTGCAGCTTCCTTGGTGCTCAGTGTGGCTTCCAAGCATCCCATGCTGCATGGATCCAGTCCCTCAACTTCTTAACTTTCAACTTCATCAAAGATTGATTTTGCATTTGGTTTCAGCTGTGGGGGAAGGTTCATGTTTGTTGCTTTCATCCCAAAATATGTTATGGTCTGTATTTCAGACTAAAAATTTCCTGTTAAATCTGAACTCCAAGGTGACTCCTGACCTGAAGGAAATCCTTTGAGATCCACCACATCTTCCTTGCTTTTGTTCTCAATTTTTAAAAATCTTCCTCACTTTTTGCATAGATTTCAGTTTTGGTAGGGTAGGAACAGGCTGTACTTTCTCTGAACAGCACACACTTGGAATACCAAAAAGGCATGTGAATTCTTCACTTGTAGGAGAATACTTATCTGTAACATTTCTCCTGATTTTGATCCAGAATCCCTCCACACTCAATGTCTCTTACAGTTTGTATCTGTGGAGTTTATAATCTTTTAAAGGTGTAACAGTACAGGCCCTTTCAGTGAGATAAAGAATTATTCATATTTTATTTGCTATTGAAACAAGTATTATTTTATAGCTATGTAAGGCTTTTATAGATACCTAGGAGGGTGTTTATTCCCTGGAACTTACCTTGTCTCTGCATTCTGTCAGTGTCCAGGTGTATTGCTGGGGTTTGGCAGCATTCAGAATCACATTCTTACCCTGCTATTTGGACACAACCCTCATGTTTTTACTAAATGAAAATATTTTGGGTAGGTGGTTAAGACAATAAGTTAATTGATAAGTTTAAGTGTGAATCTCAGTCTGGGCCTTAGCTGAAGGCTGTGCCCAGCTGTCCCCAGTTCTGGTGACTCAGAACTGTGATCCCACTGCTCTTATTGAGGATACAGAAGCTGCTGCTGCTGCAGGCAAGGCTGATGTTGCTCTGGATGTTACTTGCCAACATGCCATTCTTGGCAATCTTGCAAGAAAAGACCTTGCAGCAGCTTCTGCAAGAGTATTAGGATGAAATCCAGTGATCTGGCTAAGATCTGACTGGGTATGCATTCTGTCCATTGAAGCTCTCGATGAAATCTAAGATTAAAAAAAAAAAAAAAATTAAAACAAGAATCCCTATTCCTAAGCATTCGTGCCTTTCAAAAGGGTTGTGTTGTTTCATCCCAGCAGTCAGCACATTTCACTGTATGAAATGCACCCTTGCAATATATATTTTTCAGTTTTCCAACTACCTGTAGGTTAAGGAACCCTGTTAATGAGATAATAAGCATTTTAAATTATACTGCTTATAAATGAGTGTCTTTCTTCTTGTGACAGGTTGGTGAGATACCAAAACTGTCAAGGTTGTAGATTTTGCACCAGACTGGCTCGTGTGCCAACCCCAATTTCAGCACCCAGGATGCCCAGTGATCTTTAGTGGAATTGACTTTGGTCTTTAGTGGGTATTGACTGCAACCAGACTCTCCTGCCTTCATACCAAAGTGTTCTTTAACCCCAAATACCCTCTGAGCCCCACTGAAACACAGGCACATCAGCTCAGGCTTTCCTAGTTTTGTATTTTTCCCTGGAACATGGAGCTGAATTCCAGGTCCCCTTGCTGGCAAACAAAAGCACAAACAAAACAACCCCTTCCCACACTTTTACGATGAATGAAAGTCTGCTGTGGTTATGCTTTTAGGAGGAGGTATGAAAACAGGCTCCTGAGCTGAGTGTTAAAAAGGGCTTTATGCCTTAAGTGGCAAATGCCACTCTGACAAAGGATTAGTCAAACTTTGAAGGTCGAAGTGGGGTTCGGGAGCTCTGTCTGAAGCTCCTTTTTTCATCTGAAAAAGGGACCTTCAAAGGGAAATTTCAATACTTGACATGCAGCTTTCCCCTCTCTGTTCCAGCCTTGCAAACAACGAAACAACCAATGACAACAGAGGGAAGGAAGACAAGAAAAGCATGTAAAACAGCTTGCATTCCCTTTCATTCAGTGCTGAGCTGCTCCTCAGGGCTGGGGCTTTCTTCTGTTTATTATCATTTTATTTCTTTTGCATATTTTTTGTTTTCTGCCAGGGAGAAACTCTTGTTTTCTACAGAGAGCAGCTTGGAAGTAGGATATCTGATACAGGAGTCTATCTGTGTGTTAACCAAGAGCCAGATTTTCAGCAGTGCTCTGTATTCCACAGGCAGAATTTTCTCCCCTACCCACCCAGCTGCCACACAAAAATATCCCAGCCAGTCTGGTGTAGTTTCTCTTTGCGTAAAAAGAGCACGAGAAGGAACCAGTAACAGGCGGAGTGAAATTGCCAAATTATTTAGAAATCTTTTCTGGCTCAGCTCTCTCTGCAGGTTGAATATTTCTAGACATGCAGCCAAAGCTGCTGTGCTTCTGGCCAAGAACATGTCAGATTTCAGCAGCTAAGCAGTGCAGGCTATGGGCAGGACGTGGCTGGGAGAGCTCCAAGGAAAACTCAGGTGCTGTAGGATGTGGTAATTACTAATTCAGCAAATAGACTTCTCCAAGTCAGGGCAGCATCTGTGTCCCATCCAGGAGGATGTTGGAGCACTGCTCCAGGTAAAGGTTGGTAGGATACGTTATGACCCCATAAAACATTTTGGAATTGTAAAGAATTATATATTGTGTGTCAGAATGGCATCAAGACCTTATAAAACTTGTTACCCTCTTCCCCCACGCTCCCAAATTCCTCTGTAACCTGAGGCTGCATGGGCTAAGGTGCTCTCCTTGCTTTACAGAGATCCAAGCTCAAATTGCCTCTCTGGCATTATTCCTCCTTCCACACACATGCTCTGCCTGCCAAAGTGCATGCACTGTGGCATGGGGCTCTTTCCTTCTTTCTTTGACCAGTGATTTTTATCTTGAGACAAGAATTAGCATATAGGAATGGAAAAACTGTTTTATTAACATTTTCAGCTATAGCTGGAGCTGCAGGGCATAAACTTAATTCTGGTGAAGGGAAATTGAGGCTGGAATTCAGAACCCCACATGGGTTGTGTTCTGGGACCTTGTCTGGGTTTCAATTTTTGGACTTCCTTGGCTTTCAGTAAGCAAAACCTTAGCTTCTAATAAGGTAATACTTTCTGTTCTACCTTTGCTGTGCAGAGTTTCTCTGTAAAACATCTGATGCTTGTCCGGCTCAGACCTTCCCAGCTCCTAGAATTAGCAGGTGAAGCAGATTAGACTTGAGGAGAATGAAAGCTCTGTGTGGTGAACAGTAAATCACAAGCAGCACTTTCCTGTGCAGAGGTAAAAGCTGTTTATCTCCTTACCTGGGGGAAACTCTTATCGATGTGCATGCACACCTGTTTAAACAGCCCTGCAGTGGGGAGGACGTTGGGAAGAGAGATTTGAAACATGATTTAAACTTTGGAATAACCAGCTTTACACATGTATTATGATGTAAAATCTATGGTTTCAACATGAGAGGGTTTTACTTGAATAAACCTGTGAGGAGAGCAAGAATTAATGTTCACCACCTTGGCTAACACAGGATAAAACCTGATTCAGTTTTTTTTCAGGTAGAATTTTTTATCCCTGAGGCAGCTTATGCATTTGAAAAATGTTCCTTTTGCATTTGTGGCACTATCTTGTACTTTTAGTATTGCAGCTTGTCCAAAATAGCAAAGTCCAAGCTGACAAAACAGAGTATCCTAACTGATAATTTTTGCCTGCTGTTATTCAGAAATCCTTCCATTATTCAAAGTGATAGGCTTAAATTACTCCCTCTTCTGACCAGCCTTTGGTAGATTTTCAGCTGCTCTCTGTCTGAAATCAGCAGAGATTTTCTCATCATGAATGGACAAGTGATATTTCTGAAGTTTAAGTCATAACTTAAACAAGTCTGTATAGGGAGAAGGGGAAGAAGTTAAGAAAAATATAATCTTTCCTACTGGATTTCCAAAAATATTCAGTATTTCTAAAACTTATGGAGGCCAAGCAGCTATGAATTACCTTTCTTGTTGTGATTTCTTTTTTTTTTTTTTTTGGTCATTGAAGATGCTCAGGAAGTTTTGCAAATAGGAAATAGACCATTAGGATTTGCTGAAATGCATTTTTGACCATGACCATTTACCTGCTTCAGCATTGAACTCTGTGCATCCAAAGTTGTTTATTTTTATTTTGAAATTAAAATGTGTAAAGAATACACTTTCTGTAGGCACAAAAGTTCATATTCAGGGCAAAGAAAAGAAACCTTTTCCTTGATGAAATGTATGTCTTGCCAAGTGGGCTGAGAGCAGCTGAGCTTCTGCTGTATAAGGTGATCTTCAGTAGATTCTTCTTTTTTTCTAGAGTGGTAATTGCCTCTTATACCTGCATCTGAATTGAACACTATCTAAAAAGCTCTTAAACCATGGAATTTCTTCAGTGCTCCCCCAGACAGTTATCTGGAGCTCTATAACTTTTGAATTCCTTATCTTCTTCACTTCTCCATCCTTCCATGATCACAGTGCTTTACAGGCTTTGCACTGGGTTTGAGGTGTGCATCATGGTGCTTATTTTTGTGCTGTCTTGCTCTTTTGCTTTCATATTCTTCCCACCAGTGCTAGTTCTTAAAGATGGAAGTAAATAGGAAACGTGAGGCTTGTGGGGTTGAAAATCTGTATTTATGATTTCAGAGTTCCCTCAGCAGAACTTCTCACATGCCCTCAGAGAACAGCACAATGCTGTCTCTAACTTTTGAAATGGGACTTGGTAAAGAGCTCTCAGTCTGATACAAACACATAAACAGAAAATGGAAAGAGGTTTGAGCTTCTGGAGTGAAACATTGCAGGCTGGGCTGCTGCATTCAGGCTGCAGTGGCACATTCTGTGAAGGAGTGTGGAAGAGCTCAATCCATGGCCCCTCTGCAAGCCAGCTCTCTTTCAGAAGGGTTTGGAGAGTGAGCACAGAAAAATCTCTGCTGTCTGCTCCCTGTTTGTGTGTTCAGGCAAAGTCCCCATGCCGTGCCTCTGTGCAGTATCTGTGTGAGGAAAGCTGGCAGAGGGAGCTGGGTAAGGTGAGGGACAGAGAGCAGGCTCCAGGAAGAAAGGGGGGCTATAAGTTTTTGTACTATAAACTATATAAACTTCAAAGTTTTTTTTTAATATAATAATTCTGGAGAGACAATATATCTGCATTAAGTGCTTGATGAGGGAATGAGAGGATGTTCTTTTCAGCCTGCTTTGGGTATTACCTGTGTCCAGCCCAAACCTGGAGTGAGCAGCTATTTATGACTGATCTGTTGCCACTCACATCAGTTTTCATGTTTCTGCTGACTTTAATGAAGATTCTTTGTCTGCTGTAGGACTTTTCATTTTATGTGATCTAGAAATGGCTGCATGGTTTGCCTGTTATTATTTCTTCTCTACAAGAAGATATTTGAAATTTGTATTTTTCCTTCCTGTCTTGAACGTCCCCTTCTCTCTTCTATAAATATGTGTTAGTTTGGCTTCTGGGGATATTCTGTAGGTCTTGCAGTCTTTCTGCTTTGCATGGCTTACATAAAACAGAAAAAGTAACTTGAATGGTAATGGAATATTTTTGGTAAGTGACTGACATGAAGTTATGTTTGTAGATAAAAGCCACTTTTGTTTCTTCCAAGGCCTGTTCTCAGAGATCCCTAGCACTAAGATCTAAGGTTTTAGTACTGGAACTGATTTGAGCAAGGAAGTTTAGAACTTATTTATATATTTTATATATTCTAAGTGAAATGATGAAATGGGTGAGGAGCCTCAGTCCCTGAAGCCCTCCATAGTATCCCTGCACGTTGTGCCTCCAAGATGTATTCCTGCAGCCTTCCCCTGTCCCCTGTGCATGAATAAAATAAATCTCTAATGGTCCTGGTTGCCTTCTTGGCTCTGTTCTTTGGGTGCCTTGACTGGGCTTTCGATCCCATAGTCACTTTATTGAAACACAGCAGGATCCTTCTGGGATGGCCTCCAAGATGTTCCTTTGAAAGATGAAATGTAGCCACTAATAAGCCATTCCACTTCTTTCTCCCCTCCCTCTCTGTCTTGGGCAGGAAGCTATTTGGCTTCATATTTGCACTCCTATAAAAAGTTGGAGATGTACTGTCTCTTTTATTGGAGATAAATTATTAAATATAAAAAATGTAATGCAAGATACTTGACCTCTGAAAATCCTTCTTTCCCTTTTCCCATGTCTCCATTGAGGCATGCTCCTGTAACTTCAGGCTCTCACAGGGGTTACCAAAAAAGGGAAAAAAGAAGGTTGGGGGAAATTTTGGGGTTTTTCTTCCTGTCCAACACCTGGACCTCCCCAGAGGGATTTCCCGTCAGCTGCAGCCTTTGAGGTTGACCTAAGCTGGGTTTGTTTTGCTTTGAACCAGAGCTGTCCCATTTGGACATGGATTTCACATGTCCAGGAGCTCTTTACCTCCACCCTCCCTCTCCCCAGTGTTCAATTCCTGTGCACCCCACGGGAGATGTTTGAGGTGGGGAGCCCTGAGTGATGCTGTTTGAAGGGATGGGAATGCCAGGCATTCCTGACTGGGCTTCCATGGGAGCTCAGAGCTGGCCCTGAGTCAGTGCCAGAGGCTCCATGCTGACATCTCCATCTCTGGATCCCTCTTGTCCTCGCATCACTCCCATCACTGAGTGCTGGGAGTGCAACAAGGCTCTGAAGAGTACCCAGGCAGCCAAAAATAACAGCAATAAAAATAAAGACATTATTAAAGCCAGATACGACTGATCTGAAGTCACAGCGAGTGTAACATGACTCAGTCAAATCCCCAGGACAGTTGGAGACAGAAAGGAAAGGAGAGAGGAAAATCTCTATCTGTTTAAAGTTCTGGGCCCCAAACTCCTTACAAGTCGGCTTTGATAATTCATCAGACGACCACAAAAAAGAATGCCTCCCCCGCTCCAGATGCAACCGTGTCTTGTCCCAGCCTCTTTTTCCACAGCCTGTGCATCTCACCACATCAAGGGGAAAAGAAAATACATTTAAAAGTTCTCCTTATTTAGGTTGGGTAGGTTTGAAATATCCTCCAAAGGCAAACGTGTGTGTGTGTGTGACTGCAGGCACGCGTGTGTGAGGATAGAGACACAGAGAGTTATACTTGGGAGAAGGGAAAAAATTACTGGAAAAAAGCAGAGTTTGCAGTTCACACCCAATGCTATTAGAGAAAGAGGAGGCTGTGAGCCTCTAGTGTGGCATGGTTGAGCTAATTAGAGAAATTAGCCCAAAAGTCTGAACCAAGGGTGTAGTGTGGCATGGGTAACTGCACCCTCACCCCATTTATCATACCCCATACATCAGTTGCCTTGGATGTTAGAAAGAATAACTCAGAGTCCAGGCAGTGCTTCATAAAACAATAAACTCTCCTGGATGTGTGTTTGGCTGCTGGTGGGACGTTTGCTGGAAAGCAGATTGAAGTACCAGGGTGAAACAGGAATGGAGGAGAAATGCAGGCTCGGGCACTGCTGGTAGCTCTTTGCTATTGGGGACAGAGATTAATTTCTCAAGGCTGTTGTTGTATTTGAGGTCTGGAGGGGGTATCCTGACAAAGGTATTCCCCACACCATTTGGAGAGTGGCTTTGACTAATGGACTCACAGCAAATGGCAGAAAAGGGGCCAACCAAGCAAACTTGGATCTGATTTCAGTATCACACAGTGTGTGTGCTTTGTTCTCGGGTTTTTGCTGGGGCCAACTCCGATATAAACAGATGGACTTCAAAGTAGTTGGTCTGAATAAAAACTTACATAATATTTTAATGGTTCAAGTCTTTTGGGACTGTAAAACTAGATTGAAAATTTCAGAAGGTATTTATTTTTGCTTTTTGGGCCAGGCAGAGAGACAAGAAATAGATCTGGTTCTGTTTTTTTGGTTGATTGGTTTGTTTGTTTGTTTTTCATCATCCTGTGACTTCAAGATAATTTTGTTTTCTCACAAGGGAAGACAAGCTGCTTTTGAAAATGAAATTGTTACCTAATTAAAAAAAAAAGGGCTTTTTTTTTTTGTCTTTTGAAACATTAGTTTTTCAAGGCTGGATACACCTTTCTTTTCTCTTCTGTTTTTCAATACAAAGGAATCATGTCTTGCTGCTGGATTTAATTTTTGTCAGGTTTTTGTTATTATCTTTTTAAATTTCATTTTCTACATTTTGAAAATGCAGATCTTTAAAAATGGTCATGTGGTAAAAATGAAGTGTCAAGAAAAATGTGAAAATCAAAAATTCAAAGGAAAATTGCAGCATCTGTGGTGTTCTAAATGGGGGTGTTATTTTCCTTTCCTTTTCCCTTCCAAGCTCTTTGTTTCTATGAATGGTCTCCTTTTGCCTTTTATTTTAAGGAAAGGTTAATGAGAATTTCCATAGGCCACTTTTGAGTGCAAGAAGTTGCCTGTGGTAACCCTGTGGTTCTGCTCCTGGCTGGAATCAGGCAGTGCCAAACGGGAATGAGGCATGGGCATTTCATTGCTCCTTTTCAAACCTAAAAAACCCTTGAATAATCTTGTCTCTTTAGGGATGAGTGGATCTGATACTAAATATTTAAAGCTCAATTTGGAGTATTTCATGTCATTTCAGTCCTTTGGCCTTGCAGAAAACCTGTTCCTAATGTGCAGATCCCAAGGGATTTTAATGGCAGCACAGATGGACTAGCTGAACTTCATTCTGGGTTTTCAAGGACAAACTGCAAAGCCAGAATTTGATGTCCTCATTCTGATGAACAACAAATCATGTGATTTGCCCAAGCTCTGTCCTGGAGACACAAGCAGGGGCACAGTCTGAAGGATTTCCTCTGTTTGCCAATCTAACCCAAGACTGCAAGATGAGATGCAGTTCGAGCCCTTCACTTGCTGGTGCTTGTTACACAAGCTGCAGAGAGGCACTGTGTTACTGGGCTAATACCAGACAGAATAACCACAGCCTTTCAAGATGGGTTTGGTGTCCCTCACAGAGCCTTGTAAGTGCTGCACTGTATGTCCAGGCTATAAAAAGATGTTTTAATTTAGGAAGGCTACTACTTGCGGTTGTGTCAATATTACTTTAAAAAGTGTTTGGGTGGAGGTAGGGGGAGATGTAAGAGCAATTTTGGACCAGATTCTTGGGATCCAGTTAATATATAAAGTCAAATCTTGAATCAGGGTTTATACACAAAATGGAAAATTAATGTTCTGAAGAAGTTTTTGTGAAACACCACCTAGCTCTGACAAACTCCCCACCTAGTCAGTTATTCTCATTATTCTCATTACTTTCAAATCTGACCACCTTCTGGTAGCTGACATGACTTACATTGGCCACACGCATTTTATTTTCTATTTCCCCAGTGGAGCAATATATTTTATTTATTTTTTAATGTACATACTGCTGTTGCCAGTATTATAAAAATATTAGGCTGCATTGGTCTGCTCTGGGTATGGAAGACAGGCTGTGATGCTCTGATGCTGCATTTATTCACTGGATGCAGGAAAACCTGAGTACAGCACAAAACAAGATGTGTTGGAAAATAAATAGTCACCAGAAGCAGTCCCTGTTTTCTAAATAATCTGGATTTGGATGGCTGTGTTTAAAAGATGGATATTCTTAAATACTTTCAGAATCCACTTATAGCTAAGGCCCTTTCTAAAATTATTTTCTGGCTAGGATTTCCATATGGAGTGAAAGGAGTTACATACCCAATTTCACTGTTACATAGGCATTAATGTGTAGCTGCTGTAGGTTTCTCTGACCATGGCTACCTGTCTCTTGATTATTGCTGAAAAATGTTTCAATTAAAACAATTAAAGCATTTCCAAAATGTGCCAACTCATTCCAGTGCAGCTAAACCCAGTGAGCCATTGGAATACCAAGGATTTAGGATTTTCAGAGTGTCAATAGCTGCCTGTCCCCACCTTGTCCCTCCTCGTGTCTCCCACTGGGATAAGGTGATGTGCAGTGTCACATGAGCCTGGAAGGTGGGATTCATTTCCATGAGGTGTCCCACTTTTATAAAACTGTTTATAGCTCTAGATTTAACATTGAACTGAACTTCCTAATTTCTGAAATATGTTAATGAAGCTGATAATAATGAATGTCTAGTCTATGTGCTCTGTAATTTAATACCTATTTGGAACTGTATCCAAACACAGAGCCACACTTCTGACCTTGGAGCTACTTTTTGTGCTGATATTATTCCTTTCCTAAAGGTCCTTATCACCATGATCTGTTAGGTACAGCCAACCTGGATATGAATGTTCACGGGCTCAGTCACTCCCAGGATGTGTTTCAGTGGCTTTCACAAACACCTGAATTACTCTGAGATGTTTGCCCTTCCTTATCTTTCATTTTCTGGCTCTGTCTCCCGGTCCCATTTGATAGAGACTCATTTTTGGTTTGGTTCTGGTGCACCTTGGGTGTTTCCAGAGACTGAATTTGATTGTGAGCCCTTAAGCAAACAAGAGACTGTTAGGAGGGCAAAGAGGTGGTGTTTGACCGAACCTACCAAAGTTTAAGATTTAATTGGAAGGATATTGTTGGATTGTTGCAACACATTGCTTTTCTGTATTTCCATATGTGATCCTATCTTGGGGTCATTTGAGAACAGTCCAACTGATGACTTCAGCAAGTATCTTAACTAAATTAGGATCAGGCAGTGACGGAAGAATTCTGGTTGTGGCTGGTCTGTCTTTTGGAAACTAGAGCATATTAGCAAAAACCAACAACAAATTTTTTGTCATGACTCTATTGGGAAAGGAGAAAAACTTCCATGTTGCAGCATCTCCTACCTCAAAGTCAAGGATGTGAAATATCTCAGTTGGCCACCACATCATGAAGGGCGATTTATTGCATCTGTTTAAAAACAACTCTGTGTTCTCTGGGGGCTCTGTCCTTCACCAGCAGCGCTTCAGACTCAATGATCCAATAGATCTTTTTCCATCTCTAACTTTTGTGGCTTGCCATATGTAGAGATAAACATCTTTCTTTCCGATCAGCGTTGACGGACAGACTTTCAGGCATGGAAACATTATTGTGTGTGTGGGACAGGGGGAGGGGAGCTGAGGCCATTTGCTGAGTGTTATTGTCTCCAGGGCATGGGATTATTGGAAAATGATAAATAGCTGGGCAGGCAAAGGAAATATGAAAACCCTGTCATGGAACAGAGATGCCCAAGATTTCTGTTCATATTGCAGTGACCAAAAGAAATTTACATTGGAAAAACCCTCTTGCCTTCAGGGCTGAATGTTATGAACCTTCAAAGTGATTCTTGAGAAGAAAAGGGGTTGGGAATGAAAGGAGTGGGAGGGATTGCCATGCTGTTTCTACGGAGCAGAGGTCACTGCAAAATAACATTCATCATCTTGTTGGTGCTGTTCTGAGAATGGGAACAAGGTGGGAGAGATAAAAGCAGAGTTGAACTGCAGTCTGGCATTTGTGGCTTGTTCTCCAGTCCCTTGGGAGCTGAGAATGGACTAAATCCAAACTTTTGTCTTCTGGATTTCATTCAAGGATTGTTCAGCTGGCCTGCGGACTGGGTGCCTTTACTGTAATATCTTGTTTTTTCCCTCAACTTGCTTGGACTTCAAAGTTCCATTGAAATGTATTAGTCACAGGCATATGTATAATGGCCAAGTCCTCTGCCAGGGTAAGTCAGCATGGGTCTGGGAGAGTTTATAGCACTTGAAGTTTGGGCCTAAGAACTAAGATCCTGGCCATAATTTGTGCCTCAAGAAAGTAAGGACAGAGCTCAGTCCATCATTGACATATAATTATTTCCATTTGGGTTTATATCCCATTCTAAAATGTCGCCAGATTTATTCTTGTTATTTTAATTCCTCATCCCTGGATCTAAATCAAAACCCCCTGAAAAATAATAAAACACCTGTGCCTGGGAAGGCTGGAATGTCCATGAGGGTGAACTGAAACAGTCTCTGCTTCCTCTGGAACCAAGGAAGGGGCCAAGCTGACCATGAGAGGTGATTCTCTCTGTTCCTTATCCATGATGTGGTGCAAAGGTGTAAGTCATGGGTGCTTGGTATGCATGATGATCAGCAGAGAAACTTGAAAAATGTGGTGTTTTTCTATGACACTTGATTTAAAATTTAAAAATAACTTATTTCATTGGCAGGCTTTCTTTGCAATTGGAAAACAGGAAGCCCTATCTTTGATTCGGTTATTGGAAAAAGTAATTGAATTTAAACTGGAGGCCGAATTTTCAGAGTAACTGAGCAGCCTTTCATCACATATTATGTTTCCAAATGGGGAGAAAAAGGCACCACATTTTGACATTTCCTCTACCTTCTCTGCATTTAAAGCTGCCATGAATTGCAATGCATTTTACATAGGGGGTGATGGAAAGTGTGTATCAGACCCAGCAGCACGGATCCAGCTGCTCTCTTTAAGTGCTGTGCTTGCTTTTTAATGCCAGTAGCCATTCAAGGCATTGATTCAACATTCCTGAGGCTCTTTGGCTGGGCTGGTGCTGCTTTGTGGTGCTCACCAGCTTCTTGTTCTTGGCAAAACTCTCATTTAAATTGTCTCACTTGGCAGGGAGGGAAGGACACCCTCTTGTATCTCATAATCCTTGTTTTGCTGTCAGAGTGATGTGACACCTTGGTGTCTCAGGATGACTGACAGCTGTCATGAAGGTGAGATGTTCATGTGAGAACCATTCAGCACTTCACTTTGGGGCTTTGCAAGTTCCCACTGCAGTGGTGGAGAGAAGGATTATCCCTGCAGAGCTTGAGGATCAGTGGCTGCACTTGCTTGTGCTGGGTGATCTCAAGAGCTGGTTTGAACTTCTGTGTGCTCCTAAGGCCCCTCAGTTTGCATTCCCATTTTCTCTCTAGAGATTCACACTGTCTGTAAATCACATTTAGTGCCAGTGCTGTCCTCTGAAAATCCCTGACCATAAAATCCACCCAATGCTGGTTTTGTAGGAACACCTCAAAGGCTGATATGAGAGAAATTTTCTTGCACCAGCCACATAAATGCACAGAGGACCCCAAGGAGGGGGATCAATGTGCATTTGGGTGTGCTGAAAGCACAGGCAGATTTTGGCTGTTCAAAGACCTGTGAAGGCTGTCCCAGAACAGACACACAGGAGTAATCTCCTGAGTCAAGGTGTGTAGCTGGGCAGTGAACTGGAGTCACGCCCTGAGGCAGGTCAGACACAACAGTGTTGAACCATCCACTACATCAAGAAAACCTTGTTCCAAAAGTTGCTAAAGTATTTTATGAGCTATGGACAGGGCTTTGATGTCTCTCAAGTAATTATTAGATATGATTCAGAATGGGAAGAAGCAGCAGGGCTGATAGCCATTGCTGCCTGTACTTGATAGCTAGGCTGTTATTCCAAAAGCACAGTGGTTGTTTGAAGCTGTTTTTCCATTCCTGACATATGGCTTGCACTTGAATGGGGAAATGCCTCGCTCCCAGCAGTGTCTCTGCTGGGCACTCACCAGAGCTGTGGGGATTAGTGCCACAGCCCAGGCCATGGTTCATCCAGCCCAGTGTCTCATTCCAGCCAGTGGCCAGACCAGATGCTGCTTCAGCAGGAAGCTGATGTATTCTTGAAAGGACAGCTATCAGATAACTTGGTGTTCAGGGAGACTTCTTTCTTTTCAGTGCAAAGCAGCTTCTGCCTTGCAGCTCTACAGCCTAATTCTGGGATTTGGATGTAATACAAAGCAGTTTTTCTGGGATCTGTGGAGAATCTAGTTTAAACCTGCTCACACAGAGCCTTAAAGGGAATTGGGGACCTGTGGATTTTACACTGTGGCACAGAGGACTCTTCTCTTGGGAGTGTTTTGGTTTTTTTTTCTATACTTCTCAACCAATGTTTTCCATTTGACAACAGATCTTTGCACTGGCCACATATTAAAACCAAATAAACAAACAAAACCCACAATTTCTTCTTTCTCTATAATTTCTGACCTGAGATGACACAAGCTGTGACTGGATCAGGTTTCTCTGCACACTGCTTGCACATCAAGGCCATCGTTTTCCCGAAGACAGCTGCCAGCAGGATGAGCCCATTCCATCAGGCTGGCTGTGGGCTCTGGCAGGCTGGCACCCTGTGGCTGCACTGTGCTGGCCCCTGGCACTGCAGCAGCACAGGGCACCCCTGGGTGCTGAGTGTGCTGTTCATCCTGCTGCTGGAGGCTTTGCAGGACAAACCTTTTGCTGTTTGCTCCCTGCTCGTTTTTTCAGGTCAACCTCCTGAGTGGCTCTGGCTCCCCAGGCAGTGTTTCTGGTCTCCTGCTAGCACAAATCCCAGAGGTCTGGTGCAAACAGCAGCAGCAACAACAGAGGCTGGACCAGTTGGGTCACAGCTGCCAGCTCATCTGCTTCTGGCGTTGCACAAAAACACGGCTCACTTTGCACATGACCAGAATAATTTACGATGTTTTCCCTACCTTTATTTCCCCCCCTTGTCCATAATCCTTTAATACAGTTACCCCCAGCTGAACTGTCTCTCAGCCCTGGATCCTGCCTGTCCTGGGACATGGAGGCACGCAAGCATTTTCCTATCAGATTAAAACTCACTGCCCGCAAAGACTTGGAAACTCTACTTCTTGGTTGTCTCATCTCTTTTAGACTGTGCAGAAACTTTATCAGTGCTTCAGTTATTAATAGATTGTTTTGCTTTTCTCAATATTTAAGGCCTCGTGTGACCCTACTAATAATTTACAAGAATTTTTGTATGTCTGTGTTTTAATTCCACTGGCTTCTGTGTCAGCTGATGAGCTTTGATTGGTTGGGTTTACCTAATATGTAACCAAACAGAGACAGCAACCCAGTGTGGTTTACTCAGATATGTAGTTTCTTTCTAGGCATATGATTCATCGTCTGTGAGAGACACTGCAGCTGGACAGCAGAAATCTTGCAGGAGCAGAGACAAAGCAAGCTCTCTTTTCATGTAGCCTCCTCCATACAGCTTCATATCTTCCAGTCTTTTCAGAAGTCTTCAGAATATTAATAATAGTAGCTTGACAGGATCACAAAAGAAAAGCTGTGAAAACTCTAGAATGTTTGGGAAAAAAAAGGAAAAAACATGTTGACCGTGAGTTGGCTGAAGAGTCTTTTCTCAAGATGTCTCATAACTTGGATGTAAACTTGTCTATAAACCTCCATTTGATAATTATAAGCAGTGGCCAGCCTTTTAATAGATATAATGTAAACCATGCAGCAGTAACTGATGAAATACACACATGCATTCAATTCTGTGCCTGAAAACGTAGGAGAAAATGTAGACCTTTTGCAACTCCTATTTTTCTAAGGGAAATCCAACTGCTTGCTGTCAGTTTGCCTTAGGAATCCTGACTTTGGGTAGGGAACCGGAATCTTTTGCCATGCAACTACATATCAGTGCAGCAGCAGTTCTGAATTAAAATCCCGGGTCCCAGATCCAGTGATAATACAATATTGCATGTGGAAAAAGAACACTTCTTTAGGAACTAAAGAGGGATTATTTTAAACAAGTATGTGTGTGGGTGTGCACACACAAAACCCATGCATATAGACACTGTAGAAAAATATTGAGGCCTTCAGCAATCTTTTTTTGAAACTGGAAATGAGACGTAACCTAAATAGCAAGGATAATTAACTATAGGAGCAGTTTACCAAGGGAAGTGATAAATCCATCATCACTTGGATTCTAACTTCAGATCAGGTTTTTTAGAAAAAGCCTGTGGGTCAGCCTCAAGGTGCTGCCCTAAACCATATTTACTTATGCAGAAGGGAAGCACAGTCTTCTTCCACCAGAGGTGGGACTCTTGAACCCACATTATGTTGGTGGTTGTAGGAGGTGTTCATAGTACTCACACTCTGGTATGATTTTCTACCACCTCCTATTTTAAAGAGCTTGTGTTGTTAGCAAAACAGGGAAAAAAAATACTGATTTGTGTACATTCTTTGCCTTTGGACTTGCCACCCTGATTTTGCATACTGATGTCTGCACTGGGCAAAATGATGTTTCAGAGGACAGCAAAAGCCTGCAGTGGAGATTTACCTGTGCCAGTAAATCTGGAACAAGAGGATCTCTCCAGTAATTGCTTGGTGTATGGTGAACTCCAGCCAACTTTAGTTTCTACTGATATCCATGTCACTGCTGGTCACCAAAGTAGCTTGTGTTTCTGGCAGTCCAGATACAATATTTAAATTTGTATGGCCATGAATGCAAGGTTACACATGGTGTGAAGACAGCTTTTTATTGTGTTTAATTTCCTCGCAGTGACTTTTCAGTCTGGGCCCTTGTGTGCCACTTCTTACATCATCTCATAAGCTCCAGTCATCATCCTGCACAGTCTTCTGTGTCACAGTTGAAGTAAACACAGAATTTTCCTGTCAAATTTCAGCTATTCTTGCAAAAATCCAGCACTACTCCTGACCTTTCATAGCAGACTGCAAAACTCAGTGTCTGCTAAAATCTGTTTTGTAGTGCTGGAGTGTGGGTGAGGAACCATCCTGAGGATGTTTGAGGTTCCCCAGGCAAGGCTGGGATCTAAAGTCAGTTCTGGGGTTCATGGTTTTGATAAAAATACTTCAGCCTGGTGGAATCTCTGTACCTCCATCTGTGAGCCTGAATTTGGGGATCTCTGGTGAAATGGACCCTGAGCCTCTTCTAGTGCTAAGGACAGTTTGGCCATTTTTGGTTTAGCACACTTGAGGTAACAGCATTGACTTTGTGAGGGAGATAGAGAATGTTTTAGGTTTTGTAAGGGGAAGGGGAAGAATAATTTTGCTGGCTTCAGTATTTTTTACTACAAAAGTTGGTCTTTTTTTGTCGTTTTATTTTATTGTGCTTTCAGATTTGCAAGTATATGATCAGGGAAAACCTGGTTTTGGAGGATGAATTAATAAATACTGGAGATGTGGGATTGCACTGCCTACCACAAAAGACAACAGAACAAATGTTGGTGCTTTCAAGTCACTCTCTTTCCCAGGTTCAGTTTATCCTCCAATACCTTGACACTTCTGTTTAATGCAGCTCTGTTCCTTTGCTTGCATTGCTCCTCCATTTGGGCCAGGAGAATTCCTTAAGCCTGATCATTTATTTCAAGGCTGTAATTAAGGTCTTGTATATGTTCAAACAGATCACAGACAACAGGGGCAAGAGATGTCATCCATCATAATTTCCACAACCTAAAGATAATTTTTTGGTTATACCATAAATTCTTTCTCTTATTATTTTGTGACTTGGCAGAAATATCCTTTTAAAAGTAGGCCACCATGTCCTTTCCTACATTCTTTACAAGTGGGCTACCAGGAAAGCCCCAGACTGGCAAGGCCTCTATTTTTGGTTTCCTTGTGCAGCATGAGGACAAAGTTTCCTTCAGATACAGCTCTATCCAGGGAACTCATCCCATGGACTACAGCATGTAATTTGAGTTAAAAAAGAGAGGAAAAAAAAGATCAGCTCAATCTCCAGTGCCTCTTCCCTGTGTGTATCTCTGCAGGTCCGTGCAGGCGCCAGCAGCGACCACTCTGCAGCTAAGGTTGCAAAACATCTTCCATTATGACTCTGTTTTCAGTGCTTTAGGGTCTTTGGAAAAAAAGACCTATTAGGCTGGAATTTTTTGTTTCTTGGTGACTGTCAAAAATTATGGCCTCTCCAAAATGTTGGGCAAAGCCGATCCACAATTTCTCTTGCGTTATGTGAGAGTAAAAAAAACCTCTGAAAACCCAAGCTGTAGTAGGGAAAAAACCACACACACAC